>NC_044037.1:227257522-227557522 GCF_901765095.1 Microcaecilia unicolor
TACAATATATTTTCTTTCAATTTTAAAGTCAAGGTGGCACTCCCTTTCTACTTTCTGAAAATATTTAGTTTCAGATTTGACTCTCAAACTTGGTGAAAGAGGAGTGGGTTAAACCTAGAAGAGCACAGACCGTAAAATCTGGAATCACGCAGGTAAACAATTCAGAATCTGTGGACTCAGCAAACTTTGGATAAAATGTATGCAAGAGCAAGGTAAAAACTAAACACTGAAATTGACACAAGTTAACAAAATACCGAGGGACCAGTGTAGTAAGTTGTGCTATCCTTTAGTATAGCAGTTTACTCTTGATTTTCCTTTTCTAAACTTAATCCAGGTGCACTAAGTTTTTAATGTGGAAAAATCAGCAGTAAAAGCACCAAGCTAAAGGGTGGGTATGCAAAATGCTGAATCCAATATGCTCCTCATGTGAAAGATTATGCTCAATTTTGGTGCAGTGTTTTCCTTCCCCGATAGCACCAAGTAATGTAATCCAGGTCAGAGCTGAAGTAAGGCCCCAGATTGGGAGCAAAAGGGTCATCTGAGGTGAATGCACCACTTTACCTCAGAAGGCTGTTTTCAGGCAGGTTTCCCTAGTGACCCAGTGCCCCCCCCCCCCCGCCCTACTCCCTGTAAACATCTGCCTGGTGGCCAAATGGTCCTTAGAGCCTCCTATCCCCTATCATGGAAAGAGCTTCCTTGTGGCCCAAATGGGCCCTGACCCTCGACTCCCTGCACTAATTTTTGGGGCCTCTGTTGCCATCATGGACTTCGTATCAAATATCTGCACCAATCACCCAAATGTCCTATTAATAGGTGACATAAACCTGCACCTAGAAAAACAAAACACAAACACCAGGTCACTAACAAACTTCATAAACCAATGGAACTTCACAACAGCACAATGAGTCTCATCACACATAAAAGGACACCAATTAGACAAACTAGTCTACAGATTCTCAATGAGTAACAACCACATATTAACAAACCACACATGGGAAGAGGTACCATGGTCAAATCACGGCAAGCTCACTTTCACACTATAATGGAAAGAAAGCGGCAAGAAAAGAGAGCCAAGAACCCAACATACATTCACAGCCAGAGGAAAAGTAGACAACAACAATAAATGAACTCAATACCACCTGAGAAGAAACACTTCATGCAATGTGAAAACACAAAACAAAACAGCATCACTCAAAACAAAAAGCAACCAGATGCCTGGTTTAATGACAAACTACTACACATGAAGAAACTCTGTAGGAAACTCGAAAGAGCATGGGCAGCAAACAAAACCATATGGAGAAAAACCATAAGAACAAACAGCATAAAGAAAGCAAAAGCAAAACACTACAGCACATACACGAACCTTGACCAGACCAATATGAAAAAAATATTCGAACTCATGAACAAGCTACTGAAAACCCAGAACATATTGGCAACAACTGAAACACCACCAACTACAGACAAGATTGTTATTTTGTTTTTGAAGTATTGTGCAAACACAGGATCAAACCCTGCAAAACCACAAATAACATCACAGACTCCTACAGGAAAACACACAACAACCACACCGGAGTCTGTAACCACCTCTCCGGAACTATGTAAGCCACTTTAAGCCTATTAATAAGTGGGAAAAGGTGGGATAACAAATGTAACAAACAAACAAACAAACAAATAAATAAATAAATAAATAACCAGACTAAAAACTAGAATAGGAAGACAGCTGAGTCAAGCAGAAAAGGAAACCTTGTTCACAACCCAGGTCAGAAAGGAGTCCAGAACAGAATGTGAGAGAACAAGTTATTCTAGATCTGATACTAGTGACCTACCTAATGACAATGGGGACTTAGAACTGAGGAAAAATAAAACAGCCAACTGCCACAATCCCTTGACAGAGGCAACCAGAGCAACAGAATCGTAGCATGGATGTTGCAGCTACAAAAAACATCTGGGTGGTACAGCTGATAAAATAGCTGGGTGGCACAACCAAGTAGCTCATCAAGCAGCAATGCAACCCATCTAGGTGGAGCATGCAAACAACAGACCTATGTGGTGTAGATACACCTGACAGCTGGCAGGCACCCTTATGCAATACTGGCAGCTGAGGCAAACGAGTCCTACTTTTGTCTGGTACCACCAAGTAATAGAACCAGCAGGAGCAGTTGTGTGATACAGCTATCTGGAGCAGCAGATCAAGATAGATGACAGATGAAGCCAAGCAATATAATGTTGTAGGTATATAAATTAGCTGGTTGGTGAAGCCTAATATCAGAGCTGGCTGGAATAACTGTGCACCAGAGCTAGCTGGAGAGGTTACACACCAGAGGAGGATACAGTAGCTGTGCACATGAGATAGCTGGTATATCTATGTACTAGAGGTGGCTGATGTAACCATGGACCACGCTTAGCTGGAGTAACAAAACACTAGAGCTATCTGGTACAGCTGAGGCCTAGAGGTAGCAGGTGCTGCCATGCCTTACAGCCAGTTGGTGTAGCTGTACACCAGAACTAGCTGGTGTAGTCAAGCAGTAGAGCCAGACAGTGTAGCCATGCAGTATAACTGGCTGGGTTTACTGTGTATTAGAGCTAGCTGGTGTAGCCATGCACTAGATATTGTGGTATGATTAAAGTAGTAGAGTGTTCTTTTTATACCAGTAATTACTTTTTTGGTTTGTTTTTAAAGTCAACTGAAGTGATGTCAATTTTTTGATAATTTATATAGATATGTAAATAAATCTAATGCCATTATTGACCTGTCTTTTCTTTGTGACATTTTTATATGGAGGACTTTTACGATTTATACATTTATAATATATCCCCTGGTTTGATGTTTTGTTTTGAATTGCATTAAAGACATTTTATTTTTATTCTGGGGCCCTTCTTTCACTTATTTTTGAGACTGTGCTAATCTGCTGGATTAGATACTTGTGTGTTAAATTAAAATGATAATCATTGTCCCTATGCTTAGCATTATTTTCACCCTATGAGCCAAGTAATATGAATATTGTTATTGAGAGTTTTATTTTAATAAAGGCTCTATATGGTTAGGATTTTTATCTTGTTGAAGCTATACATTATGGGCAGTAATAATGATATTTAGGAGATTTTTATATGTTGACAGAGTATTGCAGTAAATGCACTGAATCAGTGTATTGTGGAAACCTATGTGGTAAAGTTTGCATTCTTCTTCTTATTATTATTATTATATAATCTATTTTAATGATCTTTCTTATACATTTATTGATTTTATGATATTTATTGTTTGTACACCCGTGATGAAGGTTTTTCCAAAACTTGGCCAGGTTGGGTCCTGTTTCAATTAAAATTGACATTTGGATAAACTCTTGCAGTGTTTGTCCTTCCTTGGATCAAAGTTGCTGTTTGGTTGTCTGTCAAGCATTTGTGTAACATAGTTGGCTGAAGCAATTGACCAGATCAGTATGTGCCTTATTGAGCTGAGATGCAGTTGTTCAATAAAATTAAAAGGTGCAAAAGTGCAATAGAAGTGTTTAGAGACACTGTGCCATATAGCTTGCTGGTGGCATTAGATAAAGCAGTGGCTGGAGGTGGTATGGAATAGCTTTGGCCAGTGTGCAATACTAGAGAGCAAAGATATTGTAGAACAGTGTTTCACAAGTCCAGTCTTGGAGTATGCCTTGCCAGTCAGGTTTTCAGAATATCCACGAAGAATATACATGAACTTGATTTGCATGCACAGCCTCCATTATATGCAAATCTCTTTCAAGCATATTCATTGTGGATATCCTGAAAACCTGACTGGCAAAGGATACTCAAGGACCAGACCTGGGAAACACCGTTGTAGAAAACCAACACAGATAAACTTTTGCACTGCAGCATAAAGCTAGCTGTCCCAGCAATGCAAGACTGCCAATTTCTATCACTTTAGAAACGAGTTGATCAGGCAATGTCACATTGTACATCCAGGCACAATGAACTACTTCTCAAGGCAGGCAACACAGAAGAGTGAAGTAAAATATGGCCCCTTTGAAAGAGCCCAGTGCCACCACTTGTCAACATAGCTATTTTATAGCGTCAAAGTTGCTATTTCCTAGGACAGTGTTTCCCAAGTCGGTCCTGGAGTACCCCCTTATCAGTCAGGTCTTCAGGATATCCACAAATAATACAAAGTATGGTATGGCATACTACTTACAATGTCAACACAATATGTAATTGATAGAGCATTATAATTGATAGTGAAGGGTAAAGCAAAGATGTAACATATAGAGAGTAAGACAGTAGGAAGAGATAGAAAGTAAAGTGACTGATTTAAAGAAAGTTGAACATGAATACGGAGAGATGGTCAAATATTATCTTAGCTAGGGTAGGAGTAGATAAACATGTCCTGCTGCAGTATATGCAGACCGAGTCACTCCTTGTGTGTGTGAGTGAGACTAACGAGTTAGTTACTTCTTTCAGTAAAGGCCTGGTTGAACAGCCAAGCTTTCACCTGCTTCCTGAAGTAGAGATAGTCTTGTGTTAAGCGAAGCCTTTCAGACAGTGCATTTAACTGCTTTAAACTGCTCAATGATATTGCAATGTGCTCTGGCATCCCTGAAATATTCACAGTAGTGAATTGCACTGCTTTTTATAGGAAATAAACAAAAGAAAAGGTCCTAAGGTTATGAGTATTGAAGCCATATGAAAAGCATGAGCCTGGAGTAACTCAGGGATCTATCATCTGTGGTACAAACATGAATGAAGCTGAACAATTTAAAAGTTATTGGGTGAGGGGCAGAGGCAATTGAGAGGAATAGAGGTGTGCAGATACAGACATGACAATATGACTAGCTTCTCTATGGGAGACCAGGCTAAATTTATTTTTCTGGGTAACCAGAAGAGGAGTTCCCTGACTGGCTAATAAGGGTAATAGATGTGGATATGAATGTGTGGTCAGCAGCAAAGGCAGACACAAGTAAGAAATGAGTAAATCTCCTAGAAGATGTTGATGGCAATATGTTCAAAACAAACAGACCTGCCAGCTAAGCAAGATCAGACAACAGAAAGAAATATATGAAATGTGGAGCATGTAGTATGTGTGACATTATGGATGAATGTGAAATTTTCACTAATCCTATGGACTTGAAACAATATCATCTACAGTCAAATACAAATTGTCAATCAACACATGTAGTATATGTCTTGCGATGCCCATGCAATAAAATATACTTAGGCAAAACGAGCAGGACTTTATATGTCCGGCTAATAGAACACAAGTAGTGTATATCCACCCACAAGTTAGGAGCTCCTTTAGTTCAACACTGTAAGGAAACTCATGCCTTTAAAGATTTTAGATGCTGCATTATACAGCAGGTGGCACCTCCCTCTCGGGGGGGGGGGGGGGGTAGGGGCGATCATGACAGGAAACTGACTCATTGTGAACAACGCTGGATACATGCCCTACAATCAATAGCACCTAAGGGGCTGAATTCCACTATTGAGTGGACAGCATTCCTTTAAGATTCTTTTGAGACTCTTTTTCTGAGATATATCTCTGTGAGATTTTGTTTTGCCAATGGTTTGGATTAAGCACAAGTTTGTCCTTTCAGAGACACCATAACTAGCCTCAACCAGCTGACTAGAACACACCCTAGTTTCCATGGTATTTAAATGAGAAGCCATTTTGTAGGAACTGTTGGTCCTGCTGTACAGTAAGAGTGTTGGAGAGTCTATTATGACATTAAAGTAGTAAGGTTAGATTTTGGGCTTTGACTTACTTTGTTTTTTAGGCATGTCTATACCCTTAAGAAAGCGGTGGAGCGAAACGGGTCCCCGTTGGAAGACAAGAGTAAAGACGTGAGACCATCCAGCATTTAAAGCTAAGTCAAAGGAAGTTTTCTTTTTGTGAAAAGTTACCTGAATAACAATTTGAAGGAGGTTTTTTTAGGTCAATGATGATTTTAGCCTGAGATATGCCTTATGATTTCTTCATGTATATGAGCAAGCTGGCATTTTGAGACCTTTTTCCTCCATAATTAAGTGAATCTCTCAACACATGTGTCAATATATATATAATTGAAGTCAGTCTATTGATGGCAATATGTTGCCATTTCCAGAAGCAACAAGCCCTTGCACATGTTCCACTGCTGCTCCCTGATAATGTAATAAATGTGCATTTAGTCAACATCTTTTCATGATTTCTGCATATGCTACATTGTATTCTAAAAGTATCAGTATCAAGAACAGCCAAGTTTCACCAAGAAACATTAAGACTTAATGAACAAAACAAAGTTAACTAAGAAAAATACACCCAGAATAGCGCCTTCCAAAGTAGAAATTTGTAACACTTCATTCCAGACTCAAAGTTGTTACATATCTTGCACACCGATCACAGCACTGCCTTGATTATAGCCAAAACAGAAAGAATTTTGGATGTACATTTTCATTTTTAGCACATATTAAAAATTTTAGTGTGCAGTAAACAAAATAGCATTCACTAATACATTCTAACGCATGTTACTTCTTTTAGCACAAACCAAAACAAAAGGGGCCCTTTCACTAACTATGCTAAGTATTAGAGCCTGTTAACTGATATACTAGAAAATGCAGCATGCTGTCACTGTAGCAGGTAGTATGGATGCATTTAGCGCCATTAGAGGCCTCGGACAAAGGCATCCACAAAAACGTCAATACAATTACTGAGTGCTAAAGATTTTTCTTATGCAGTAACTGTACAGGAAGACGCTGGAAATGCCCCAGTCACCATACAGGCTTGGCACCTACCATGCAGTAGCTGCAAAACTTTAACACACTTTAGTAAAAGGGCTCCAAGAAAGTCAGCATTCTCTCTGCATACTCTTAATACTATGGTGAAATATAAATGAATACAATCTGTCATTCTGTTTGATTAATTCACAAATTAAATGAATTGGTTTATGGGGATTAAATTAGGAGAAAAGACAACATGCCAAGAAATGATGTTCGTTGTTAAGAGTTCCTAGATTTACCAAATATTCTTTCATGCAAGTATGGGACATACTATTGAAATAAAGTTACAGTACCTCTGACATATCAGAGTTGTCAAACATTCCTCTCCAACCTCAAAAGAAATTTTAATTGTTTTTCCACCTCGGAGCATTTTTCTCTTTTCCTGGCCAGTGCTATTAAGATCTGAGTTTTCTATTTGTTGCATCTACAGTAGCTTTTCAACTTTCTCCCATACTTGCTCTTTGGTTACAGGAAATCACATTGCACAGCAAAGAGGTAGGGGAGCAAAAAGGAAAACAGATATGTCAGCAGTGTTTTAGTTGTGCTAATTTAATGTACACCAATACATACACTCCACTCTTTTGGAAAATAATTTGTATCTGTTCTGTCCAATTGTTTTATTGTACTGAAACTCATGTACATGTGTTTTACATGGTTGGTCTAGTACTTTGAAATGCCTTGTCACTCCATGCTCATCTAAAGGAAAATTTTATTTCCCTTAGCAAGAAAGTGAAAAGCCTACTTTCACAGAAGTGAAGCAATTTTCAAAGTTTCAACAATAGAGAAAACTATGCTAATACATGCATCTCTATTACATTCCCAGAAGAGACTCCAATAACAATAAGATGGAGACCTAGTCTGATATTTTAAACAAAGCCTTGGACAAGCTAGTCCCAAAATCATTAGCTGTCCATGGGTGGGAATAATGTGGGATATACAGTGGGGGAAATAAGTATTTGATCCCTTGCTGATTTTGTAAGTTTGCCCACTGACAAAGACATGAGCAGCCCATAATTGAAGGGTAGGTTATTGGTAACAGTGAGAGATAGCACATCACAAATTAAATCCGGAAAATCACATTGTGGAAAGTATATGAATTTATTTGCATTCTGCAGAGGGAAATAAGTATTTGATCCCCCACCAACCAGTAAGAGATCTGGCCCCTACAGACCAGGTAGATGCTCCAAATCAACTCGTTACCTGCATGACAGACAGCTGTCGGCAATGGTCACCTGTATGAAAGACACCTGTCCACAGACTCAGTGAATCAGTCAGACTCTAACCTCTACAAAATGGCCAAGAGCAAGGAGCTGTCTAAGGATGTCAGGGACAAGATCATACACCTGCACAAGGCTGGAATGGGCTACAAAACCATCAGTAAGACGCTGGGCGAGAAGGAGACAACTGTTGGTGCCATAGTAAGAAAATGGAAGAAGTACAAAATGACTGTCAATCGACAAAGATCTGGGGCTCCACGCAAAATCTCACCTCGTGGGGTATCCTTGATCATGAGGAAGGTTAGAAATCAGCCTACAACTACAAGGGGGGAACTTGTCAATGATCTCAAGGCAGCTGGGACCACTGTCACCACGAAAACCATTGGTAACACATTACGACATAACGGATTGCAATCCTGCAGTGCCCGCAAGGTCCCCCTGCTCCGGAAGGCACATGTGACGGCCCGTCTGAAGTTTGCCAGTGAACACCTGGATGATACCGAGAGTGATTGGGAGAAGGTGCTGTGGTCAGATGAGACAAAAATTGAGCTCTTTGGCATGAACTCAACTCGCCGTGTTTGGAGGAAGAGAAATGCTGCCTATGACCCAAAGAACACCGTCCCCACTGTCAAGCATGGAGGTGGAAATGTTATGTTTTGGGGGTGTTTCTCTGCTAAGGGCACAGGACTACTTCACCGCATCAATGGGAGAATGGATGGGGCCATGTACCGTACAATTCTGAGTGACAACCTCCTTCCCTCCGCCAGGGCCTTAAAAATGGGTCGTGGCTGGGTCTTCCAGCACGACAATGACCCAAAACATACAGCCAAGGCAACAAAGGAGTGGCTCAGGAAGAAGCACATTAGGGTCATGGAGTGGCCTAGCCAGTCACCAGACCTTAATCCCATTGAAAACTTATGGAGGGAGCTGAAGCTGCGAGTTGCCAAGCGACAGCCCAGAACTCTTAATGATTTAGAGATGATCTGCAAAGAGGAGTGGACCAAAATTCCTCCTGACATGTGTGCAAACCTCATCATCAACTACAGAAGACGTCTGACCGCTGTGCTTGCCAACAAGGGTTTTGCCACCAAGTATTAGGTCTTGTTTGCCAGAGGGATTAAATACTTATTTCCCTCTGCAGAATGCAAATAAATTCATATACTTTCCACAATGTGATTTTCCGGATTTAATTTGTGATGTGCTATCTCTCACTGTTACCAATAACCTACCCTTCAATTATGGGCTGCTCATGTCTTTGTCAGTGGGCAAACTTACAAAATCAGCAAGGGATCAAATACTTATTTCCCCCACTGTAAATGCCATAAATAAATAAATTATGTAAAATCAACTAGACCCTGGTTTACAAAAGATCTGACTTCATCAGTTTGGGCGCAGATGGAGAAATCAGCTATTGCGGTGAACTTCTCTGTATAAGGAAACCCTAGCTAAATATGAACTGATAAAAAATGTTATAAGGAACTTTGTTTCTAAATTGATAAGAAGAGATCTTCTCATCCAACTGTATCGTACAATTTATTCTCTCTCTCCTGAGGAAAAATATGTAAAGTCCTCTACTGATATCACCCCTGACCGTTTACTAAAGAAATGTTCTTTGGACAAATAATATACTGCAAGCTATAGACCAATCTCTAATTTACCTTTTCCATCCAAATTTTTAGAAAAAGAAGTAGTGACTCAGGTACTACGCTTTTGGAATTCCATTAATGATTTCATCCTTATCAATCTGGTTTTCACGAAGGTCACAATATGGAGACCATTTTGGTAAAGATATTGGATGAAATTATAGTCTATAGAGACAATCTAAGAGATGTAATGATCATTCAGTTTGACCTTACCACAGCTTTTGATGTAATTGATCACTCTCTCCTGTTGACAAAACTGGAACAGACTGGCATCTCCGGTGCAGTTATGAATTGGTTCCAATCATATTTCTCAGGATGGATGAATCAGGTATATGTTAATGGTCATCTTTCATAGCTACACCTTTTTATGGGATCTTATGAGATCTACCAAGGCTCTGTGTTGGCTTCCATATTTAATATATTTCTAGCACTTCCTGCATTAATTCAGGACCTGGGGCTACATGTGCTTTTTTTTATGCAAATGATATTGTTGGTTGTAGCTCACAACTCTTGGGACAATACATTCTAGATTAGCTTAGAGGAGAAACTAGGTAAGATTAATACCTGGCTGGATAAGTGGATAAGTTAGGGCCTTGTTTACTAAGGAGCGCTAGCGTTTTTAATGCATTCTAAAAATTAATGTGTACTAATGCTAGAGATACCCATAGGAATATATGGGTGTCTCTAGCGTTAGCGCGTGCTAATTTTTAGAGCACGCTAAAAACACTAGCGTGCCTACAGCGTGGCTTAGTAAACAGGGCCCTAAGACTGCTTTTGAATCCCACTAAATGCAAGGTGCTTTGGATATCCAGTACAGTGTCACCCCTTTTAACTCCAAAGATTGCTAAATGTCCCATATTTGTTGTTAAGAACTCATAATATCTTTAGGTGTGATATGGGATTCCCAATTTACATTTTCATCATACATTTCAAAGGTAATTAAATGTTTATAGTTTTACCTGAGAAAAATTTGCTCAATAAAGCACTTCTTAGATATGCAGTCAACTAAGATTCTTTTGACACTTTAGCAATCAGTAAATTTGATTTCTGTAATTCACTTTTTGCTGATGTCCTTTCAATTGTTGGTGTTTTTCTTACTGTTTTCTTAATAATTTTATAAGTTTTCATTGTTTATAATTTGTATGTTCACCGCTGTTATACTGTATATTAAAACAGCAGTATATTAATCATTAGATATAAATAAAACGTAACAAATACCAGATAAAATGCTTACAATTAATACAAGATACAACTGTTAGATTTCTTTACAGTGTTAGGTTTAATGAACACGTTATACCACTACTGCAAGAACACCAGCTTTGAGGGAGAACATTAAATTTAAGATCTTGATACTAGTTCACAGAGCCTATTATATGAGCATTCTGCTGTATCTCCGTATCTTACTGGTATCTTACCAACCATCTCGTACTTTAAGGTCTTCTCAGAACTACTTGGTTATACTATCCCATAAGACACTATGGTTCGATTCAGCATGTTCTATGGCATTTAGCCTTGTGGCTCCAACACTGGAATTCTCTCCAGTTAGAACTGTGTAGAGAAGTACCTTAACATACATTTTAAAAAGGGTTGAAAACATGTTTTTAGGCAGGTTTTTGATCCAATGCAATTAATCACATTTTTATTACACCATATACCCCCGGATTCTATATATTGTGCTGAGATTAACACGCAGAAATTGACGCATATTCCATAACAATGTGCACAACCTAATTGGTTAATAAGCCAATCAGCACTAATTGCCAATTAACAAGCAACTGACACTAATTGGCATTAATTAGAATTTATATGCAGAACTGTCTAAGAATGTTCTATAATGTGCTGTGTGTAAATTCTAAAGTTGCATAGTAAAAAGGGGGCATGGCCATGGGTGGGTCGTGGGCATTTCTAAACCTATGCATGACGTTATAGAATACACTTGATCTGTGTGTTATTTAGGCATCGGCACTTATACCAGGATTTACTTTACAGGATGGAGTTGGTCCAGAGGGCAGCTACAAAATTGGTAAACGGTCTCTGCCATACAACATATGGGGACAGGCTTATGGATCTCAACATGTATACGATGGAAGAGAGACGGGAGAGGCATTAATACACAAGAGGTGAGCCTTTTTCAAATGAAGGAAAACTCTGGAATGAGAGGGCATAGGATGAAGAGAAAATAGGCTTAGGAAGAATCTAAGGGAATACTGTTTCACGGAAAGAGTGGTGGATGCGTGGAATAGACTGTATTGGAATTCAAGAAAGCACGGGACAGGCACGTGGAATCCCTTAGAAAAAGGAGGAGCTAGTGGTTATTCAGGAAGGACAGACTGGATGAGTCATTTGGCCCCTATCTGCCGTCATGATCCTATGTTTCTATGTTAACTGCCTGTGACTACATTTATTTGTGTGGACCAGCGCTCAGCTTATTCTATAAACCATGTAGAAATTTAGGCTTATTCTATAAAAGTATGCCTAAATTAAGGCGTACTTCATAGAATGTGCTTAGGCGAAATTCATTTCTGTGCCAAATTTTTAGGCGTGATATATAGCCATACATCTAGTAACGCTGTAGAAATGATAAGTAGTAGTAGAATCTAGTTCATAATGTATGATTATTCAGAATTTCAATGCAGTTTTGATTTGTAGGGAATGCGGTCACAATGACATCAAATTTCTGGATTATTTTTAGTCACTAATATTGGGACTATTTTGTTTCCTTATGTATCACAGCTTTTGTGTGTGCACTGATTATACACTGTTGCCCTATAAATCACTTCCTTCTGTTTAGTTGTATGAAAATGTGTATGTTTTAGGAGTTTTAGTGTTCCATTTTGCTCTTTTAGGGCTCTTTTTTACAAAGCTATGGTAGCGATCACAGCGTGACAAAGCTCATAAGAATTAAATGGGCTTTGTCGCATTTGGTGCACTGCTAATCACTAGCACGGCTTTCTAAAAGGAGCCTTTATTCTGGTAAACCTCTTTGATATGGTTAATGAAGGGTGGTATATCAAGTACCCTAAAATAAAATAAATATGTTTTCTTTTAAATTTCATATCATTTTAGGATTACTTTGATGGTTGTATCTTTATATATCACTCAATGTGATGTATTATTTATGTTTTATTGTAAGACACCTGAACCTAATATAAATTGGAGAAACACAAATGTTTTTAAATAAATACTTAGAGGAACAAGTAGAAAAGACTGTAAAGGTAGTAGGTTCTGGTAGCACACTATATATATATATATTTTTTTTTTTTTTGTAATGTACAATACCAAAACAGTGTTATAGAATCACTTGTGATACCTTTCAATCTATTTTTAGTTGTTTGTTACCACTTTCAAGCAATTACAGCCTTCATAAGCTATGCTGAAGTAGCCGACATTAGCTTTAAAAGCTTAGTTGAACTCAGCAAGGGTGGCCTATCTTTCTTCAAATCTACTCTTTTTCACTGTGTCCAGTACTGAAGTAAATGCTTGCAAAAGTGATCTAATCACTATAAATGCTCTGAATTGCAAATTTAGTTTATATGAGCACATTGTGAGAGAAAATATTACTTACTATTCTAAGCCTTTGCTTGGTTCACGTGTTTTAAATTTATTTTCCCTATTGTGATGCATCACAATAAAAAAATAAATTGAAATTAACAGAGATGACTTATCCCTGCTAACCCAGTTCCCACTGAGTCATTACCTCATTTACATTGTTGCTGCATTAAAGAAGTAAACATTTTAACCATTTTCATTTCACCAATAGTGAAAAGGATCCACTTTGTTATCTTCAAAAATTCTTATGATTATTTTTCTTCCTCACCATGAACATGAGCATGAAAGAATTTGATTTTTTAGTCAAAGAAGTAGATACCCCTTGTAGATATGATGCAAATTTAAATTATTAGCTGCTCAATTTAAACAGCCACTTTAGTTTGCTATACAAATATGTTTCATCCCTCAGTGGGAACTTCTCTACAGTCTTCAAATATGAGGATGATCCAATGGAAAGAGTGCTCATTTGAATTCTATGCCACTGGGCAATGCAGAATTTGCACAGATTTCCCCACTGCACAGATTTTATCTTTGGTTCCACAGAAAATGCAAGATCAGGGGGAATGACAAGAATGAGCCAAAATCCAGACTTACCTAGCATAAGTACAGCATGGAAAAAGAGTCAGCTCAGGTAGACTACTGGAAGAGAAAGAGGACCAGGACCACTCTAAACGCCCCCTAAACTCTTGATCTTTCAGTGAACAGCATCTCCTAGGACTGCTTTGCTTGAAACAAGGAACAGCGCCTTCTTTTGTATAGTGCCAACCTTATGGAAAGTCTTACCATCCCAAGTGAGATTCGAACTATCTTACCTCAAATTTCACAAAGCTCTTAAAACATACCTTTTTCAGAAAGCATTTGGTGATATTTTAACAACTTGCAGCGACAAACTGAGAGTTCACTGACCCTCTTTTTTTTTTACCTCTATTTTTCCCTTGACATGTGTTTGTTAGCTATCCTATAATGTTTTGCATTCCTTTCACGCTCTATTTTAATTAACTGTATTTGATTGTGAACCACCCTGTGATGTTTCCAGGAAGGGTGGTATAGCAAACTGAAATAAACCATAAAGGAAGAGTAGTAGAACTTCCTATGATTGGATCTTCTAGCCTCAGTCAGACAGTAGTTCCTTCTCTCTTTTTTTGACATGTATTTTGATTGAGAAAAGCCAATGGGCAGCACTGGCTCCTCTCCCCCCCCCCCCCCCCCCCCCCCCACTGCATGTTAGAGAAGAGATAAGCTAGTGCTGCTGACAGAAGCAGAACAGCTTCTCAGCAGAGCCCCAGCAGCAGCACAATCAAAGTTACCACACTGTGTGATTAAGGTGCGGTCCCAACCTCTCCCTTCCCCTACTGAAGCTACCTTATCAGGAGCAGACTGACCATTTTCATTATCATTTTGGTCGCTCTTCTTTGATCCTTTTCTAATTCCAATATATCTTTTTTAAGATATGGTGGCCAAAATTGACCGCACTATTCAAGGTGAGGTTGACCCATGGAGCAATACAAAAGCATTTTAGTATTCTTGGTCTTATTTGCCATCGCATTACTAATAATATCTTGCATCCCGTTTGCTGTTTTGGCCAGAGCCGCGGCCACACACTAGTGCTATCCAATTCACAATTTTGAATCGTCGATTTCTTTTGGGCATTTCAATTCAAATCGATTCAGGAAAAAAAAAAAAAAAAAAAAGACAAGAATCCCCATTCAGGACTTCCTCACCTCCCGCCTGCTGTCACCAAGCCACTACAGCTGCTTCCCTCTCTCCCTCCTTCTTGCTGTCACTCAACCCACTGCTGCTGCTTCCCTCAGCAGCAGTAGCAACAAGATAAACTTACTCAGGGCCGGTCTCTCTATTGGCACAGGCTGATGGCTCTGCCCCGGAACAGGAGGAAGTGACGAGGGGGGCGGGACTGGCAGACGTGCCAAGCCGGCAATGGACAGTCCTAGTAGTCTCTGTTTCCCCTCCCCAATGCAGCAGTCATCCCCGTACACTCAAAACAGAGCAAACCAACCAATCAGCTGCTGTATCCAAGTTGTCATTCTTTACTGCTAGTAGCATTTTTATTTAGTCTCAGTTGTATTTTCAAACATGCCAGCTTGTGTAGCATACGGATGTACACAAAGTATAACAACAGAATAACTTTTCATAGTTTGTTATAAATCGTAATCAGTGTATCATTTGGAGAGGCCGATTATAGGGACACTCTAGCACATTATATTTGTGCAGAGATTTTTTTTTCTGTAATATATATTTATTTCTTCAAGTCTGGTTGTAAAAGGCTTTTCTTTTTTTCTTTGGGGGGGGGGGGGGGGAGTTAATCTTTGTCTCCTGGCTGTGTGTTTATATATGGATTAAGTTAACCAAGTCAATGTCAAGCTTCCTAATATGATTTGATAACAGCGTTTTCTCAGCTATTACCCAAATGCAAACACAATTATAATGTTAATTAACAAGTTTTGGATGTTACTGAATTCTATTATTGTCTCACTGTTTTGGGCACAGTATGTCATCAAACCAATGGACTACATTAAAAGGAAAAGATGGCATGTGGGAACTTGCTCCTTTTGTTTTGTGGAATGCAGTGACATATGGTAAAATTATGTATCATACCTGATAATTTTCTTTCCATTAATCATAGCAGATCAATCCATAGACTGGTGGGTTGTGTCCATCTACCAGCAGGTGGAGATAGACAGCAATCCTTTGCCTCCCTATATGTGGTCATGTGCTGCCGGAAACTCCTCAGTATGTCGATATCAAAGCTCCATCCGCAGGACTCAGCACTAAGAGAATTACACCCACAAAGGGACACTCTGCCCAGCTCACCACCACCGAAGCGGGGGAGGGGAATCCGTCCAGCTCATCCCCGCGAAGCGGGGGAGGGACACCACACCCGCCGATGCGGGGGGATCTGGCTTATCCTGCTACCACAACCACGGGAGGAGCTGGCTTACCCAAACACCGCTGAAGTGGGAGGGATACAAAGCTACCCTACTGCCACACGAAGTGGGAGGGAGCACAGGCATAATTTAGTTATCAATCCAGCCACCGCCAAAACGGAGGGAGAGGAAGCAGCAGCTCACTGTAACACAAAATCATTTCAACTAAAGGAAAATCCAATTGGAAGAACTTGAACACGAAGTCCTCCTGAACAGGAACTGAAGACTAAACTTGAACCTGAAATATAACCAGAACAAAAATACAGATGTCTGGGCGGGGCTATGGATTGATCTACTATGATTAATGGAAAGAAAATTATCAGGTATGATACATAATTTTACCTTCCATTTCATCAAGCAGATCAATCCATAGACTGGTGGGATGTACTGAAGCAGTAATCACCCAGGGCGGGACATGGAAATCCCTGAATGCAACACTTAAGCTCCAAACGGGGCCTCGGCCCGAGCAGCCACATCCAAGCGGTAATGTCGTGAGAAGTTATGAACCGACGCCCAAGTTGCCACTCTACAAATCTCTTCCAAGGAGACGGATCTGGACTCTGCCATCGAGGCCGCCTGTGCTCTAGTAGAGTGCGCCTTCAGCTGAATAAGCGGAAGCTTCCCTGCAGCCACAATTGTCTCCTTGACCCAACGTGCCACAGTAGGCTTAGATGCCTGCAGACCCTTACGAGGGCCTGCGAACAGCATGAACAGGTGATCTAACTTCCGGAAGTCATTGGTTACTTCCAAGTATCGGATGATGACTCGCCTCTCATCCAGACATTTGAGAGCAGGGTACTCCTCTGGGTAATCCTCCCTATGAAAGGAGGGTAGACAAAGCTGCTGATTCACATGGAAGCGAGAAACAATCTTGGGCAGAAAGGAAGGCACTAGGCGAATCGACACTCCTGCCTCAGTGAACCGCAGGAACAGCTCTCGACACGAGAGTGCCTGGAGCTCGGAAACTCTTCTGGCTGAAGTGATAGCCACCAAAAAGACCACTTTCAACGTCAGGTCCTTCAGTGATGCCCTCGACAAGGGCTCAAAGGGCGGCTTCTGCAAGGCCCTTAGCACCAGATTGAGATTCCACGTAGGCACTATCGAGTGCAGAGGAGGGCGCAGGTGATTAACTCCTTTGAGGAAGCCCACCACATCTGGCTGCAAAGCAAGGGAAGCACCCTTCAGACGGCTCCGAAAGCAAGCTAGAGCCGCCACCTGGACTTTCAGCGAACTGAGTGACAGGCCTTTCTCCAGACCCTCTTGCAGGAACGCCAACACTGAAGATATTGGAGCAGTGAAGGGCGATAGAGAGATTGCCTCGCACCACGATGCAAAGCTACGCCAAACCCTGGCGAAAGTAGTAGAAGTAGAGCGCTTCCTCGCTCTCAGCATAGTGGCGATGACCTTGTCTGAGAAGCCCTTCTTCCTCAGCCGCTTCTGCTCAAGGGCCAAGCCATAAGACCAAAGGGGGAGGGATCCTCCATCACCACGGGACCCTGATGCAAAAGGCCCCGCTGGCAGCCTCAGAGGGCCGTCCACCGACAGCCTGATTAAGTCCGCATACCAGGGGCGTCCGGACAAATCCGTACCCACCAGGATCACCCGGCCCGGTTGCTTTGCCACCCGGCCTAGAACTCTGCCCATCATGGGCCAGGGCGGGAACACAGAGAAGCTCTTGTGCCGGCCAATGCCTGAGAAGGGCATCGACTCCCAGAGATTGAGGGTCCCGCCCTCTGCTGAAGAACCGCGCTCGGCTGGCCCCAGCGCTTCGTGATGTCCAAGAACGCCCGAGCCGACAGCTGCCACTCTCCGGGATCCAAAATATGGCGACTGAGAAAGTCCGCCTTGACATTCATGACTCCCGCAATGTGGGCCGCCGACAGCTGTTCCAGATTCGCTTCCGCCCACAGGCATAGCTTCATGGCCTCCTTGGCTAGAGGGACACTCCTGGTACCTCCCTGGTGATTGACATAGGCCACAGCCGTGGCATTGTCCGACAGGACCCGTACTGGCCTCAGCACCAGGACCGGGAGAAACTCTAGAAGCACCAACCGAATGGCTCGGAGTTCCAGGAGGTTGATAGACCACTTTGCCTCCGCAGGAGACCATAGCCCCTGCGCTGGTCTTCCCAGGCAGTGGGCTCCCCAGCCCGTCAAACAGGCGTCCGTCGTGACAACCCACTCCGGGGTCGTGAGAGGCATTCCTGCGGACCGCTTGTCTGGCCTCAGCCACCAACTCAGCGCCTTGCGCACCGCTGGATCCAAGGGAAGGCGTACAGCGTAATCCTCAGAAACTGGAGTCCACCGCCGCAGAAGAGAGTGCTGTAGTGGTCTCATATGGGCACTACCTCCATCGTGGCCGTCATGGAGCCCAACAGCTGCACATAGTCCCAAGCCCGAAGGGTAGAGGATGCTAGGAACTGGTCCACCTGGGTCCGAAGCTTGACGCTCCGGTTGTCTGGCAGGAACACTCTGCCCACTTGGGTGTCGAATCGAACTCCCAGATACTCCAGGGACTGAGTTGGGCGCAGCTGACTTTTCTCCCAGTTGACGATCCATCCCAGGGAGCTCAGAAGAGCAATAACCCTGCCCGTAGCTCTCCCACACTCTGCATAATTGGGGCTCGGATCAGCCAGTCATCCAGATAGGGATGGACTTGCACTCCTTCCTTGCGGAGGTAAGCCGAGATGACCACCATTACTTTGGAGAAGGTCCGCGGAGCAGTAGCCAACCCGAACGGGAGGGCTCTGAACTGGAAGTGGCAGCCCAGGACTGCAAAGCGCAGGAAGCGCTGATGAGGCGGCTAGATGGGAATATGTAAGTAAGCTTCTTTGATGTCCAAGGATGCCAAGAATTCTCCTTTTTTCACCGCAGCTATTGCGTAGCGGAGAGTCCCCATGCGCAAGTGCCGTATTTTCAAGGCCCGATTGACTCCCTTGAGGTCGAGAATAGGCGAAACAGAACCTCCCTTCTTTGGCACCACAAAGTAAATGGAGTAACGTCCCTTGCCAAGTTGATCTACTGGCACTGGGACCACCGCGCCCAGGCGGATCAGGTTGTCCAAAGTCTGCTGCACTGCCGCTACTTAGACTGGAGACTTGCAGGGAGAGTTCACAAACCCGTCTCTCAAGGGCCGGCAGTACTCCAACTTGTAGCCGTCTCTGATGACTTCCTCAACCCAAGCGTCTGATGTTACCCTGGTACACTCTCCCAGAAACGAGGATAGCCATCCTCCTCCTATCTGCTCTGGGCCATGGACCAGGGCCCCGTCATTGGGTACGAGACCCTGGGGGAGGGCCAGAGGATGAACCTCCGGGACGGCGGTCCCTGCGAAAGGAATGCTGCTTGGGGGAGAAGTTCCGCTTGAAGGAAGAGGAGGAAGAGGAGGTCGACTTGCCTGGGCGATACCGACGGGCTTCCTGAAATCGGCCCTTGGAGGAACCAAGGCGAGCACTGCCGGCCTGTGCCCTGACCTCCGGCAACCTCTTGCCCTTAGACATGCCGAGCTCCGTCACAATCTTGTCCAGTTCGCCCCCAAAGAGCAGCTTGCCTTTAAAAGGCAACTTGGCTAGGCGAGATTTTGAGGCATGGTCAGCCGACCAGTGCTTAAGCCAGAGCCACCGCAGGGCAGAGACTGTCTGAGCCATACCTTTAGACGAGGCTCTCAAGACATCATACAGCAAGTCTGCCAAGTAGGCCAAGCCCGACTCCAGGGCCGTCCAGTCCGCCCTCAAGGAAGAATCCGAGGGGGAAGCCCGCTGCAAAACAGTCAGGCACGCTCTGGCCACATAGGAGCCGCAAACCGAGGCTTGCAAACTCAGGGCGGCCGCCTCAAAGGCCAACTTTAAGGCTGCCTCCAATCTCCTGTCCTGAGCGTCCTTAAGGGCAGTGCCACCTTCCACCGGCAGAGCCGTTTTCTTAGTCACCGCAGTGATTAAAGAATCCACTGTAGGCCAGAGAAAGGCTTCCTGTTCCCCCTCAGGCAGAGGATACAGACGGGACATAGCCCTGGCTACTTTAAGGCTCGCTTCAGGGGAATCCCATTGAGCCAAAATTAAAGTCTGCATGGCTTCATGAACGTGGAAGGTTCTGGGCGGGTGCTTAGTTCCTAGCATAATGGCTGAGCCAGCTGAGGCTGAGAGAGGGCCTTCCTCTGGAGAGGAAATGTTCAAAATGCTCATGGCCTGCACTAACAGGTTGTGCAAATCCTCTGAGCGAAAAAGCCGTGCTGCAGAGGGGTCATCCGCTCCATCCGAGCGGGGATCAGTCTCCTCCAAAGAATCCCCTAAGGACCTTTTGGGAGAACTCAGATATATTGCCCTCAACCACATCAGAGGAGACAGAGTCCCCTAGGGCCTGGAGATCCACCCGAGGGTGCTTGATCATGGAGGCCTCATCACCCTTATCAGACAGGGGAGCAGGGGCAGCGTTTTGCAAAAGAAAAGCCTGATGCAGCAGCAAAATGAACTCAGGGGAGAACCCCCCCCAGTCTGTGCACTTCTGCAGCCTGGGCCACGGCCCTAGAGGCACTCTCAACCTGCGGTCCCAAGAGCGGGGGAGAGGCGCGCTGCGCATCCAAAATGGCGTCCGGCGTGACACTCCGCGAAGGAGCCGCGCAGGAAGAATGGCGCTTTAATTTCGCCGCCTTCTTACCGTCGCCCAAGTCAAGGGCGACCATAGGATTGTCTCCCACCTCGAGGGCGGCCCAAGAAGAAGCTTTCCGAGCAGCGTGACCGGCCAAAACCAGGAGGGCAGCCAGCAGGGGATGGGCGCCTAAGGCGGGAAAACCCGCCGCACAGGAGGAAAAATCGGGGAACTCTCCCGACTCCGAAAAGGGGCCCAAAAAAGGCGACTCTGCCTTCGAACCCCCTGCTTCCCCGCTAGACGCGCGCACGCGGTCCAGGGAGCATCTTTCGCGCCCTTGCCCTCTGACGTCATAAGCCACGAGGAGACTGTTCGGGGAACCCCCTGCCCACTATAAAAGGTAAAATTACCTGCTTCTCGCTCCGAGCTGCAACGAATTGGTGTCCCAGTGAGCAGCTGCAATAAATGCCATTTTTGGAGGTTTAAAAAAAAAAAAGACGTTTTTGGTTTTTTTTTTTCAACTGAGCCAGCGGGAGGGGGGAGAAAAGGAGGGACCTGGCACCACCAGGTTTGCACTTGCTCAGGAAGAGCCCTCAACCCCAGGTACTCAACAAAACCTAAATGAATAGGCTTGAAGACCTAGCCAGAGCTGCTGCTGTGTGTGACCACCACCTGCTTAGATAGAGAACATACTGAGGAGTTTCCGGCAGCACATGACCACATATAGGGAGGCAAAGGATTGCTCTCTCTCTCTCTCTCCACCTGCTGGTAGATGGACACAACCCACCAGTCTATGGATTGATCTGCTTGATGAAATGGAATATAAAAACAACTTGCCCAGTACTATTCCACAGAGAACTACTGAATAATGAGGGAAGGGCTTCCTTCATTCTGAAGTTCTGTTCATTATCCAGTCCTTACATGCTTTTTTTTGTTGTTGTGTTAAAGTTTTTTTTGTTTTGTTTTTTTTTAAAAAGAAATGTCATGCAGCTCTTATTCGATTGCTTTTTTGGGTGAAGGAAGCAACTTCATGGCAGGAATAGTTTAAAATTTCCTTTCTGCTCTAAAATTGGTGACTTCCCTTGGCTGAATCCATGCTGACACTGTCCCATTAAACCATGTTTGTTAATATGCTCCATAATTTTATTCTTTATAATAGTTTCTATTTCGCTTGGCCCTGAAGTCGGGTTTACCGGTCTCTAATTTCTCGGATCACCCTGGCACTCTTTTAAAAATCAGCACTACACTGGCCATCCTCCAATCTTCATGTACTACAGACAATTTTAAATGGCAGCTTACAGATCACTAACAGTAGATCAGAAATTTCATGTTCGAATTCTTTCAGTACCCTAGGGCAGTGGTTCCCAAACTTGGTCCTGGAGGCATCCCAGTCAGTCAGGTTTTCAGTATATCCACAGTGAATATTCATGAGATCGATTTGCATGCAGTAGAGGCAGTGAATCCAAATCTCTCTCATGAATATTCATGTGGGTATCCTGAAAACCTGACTGGCTGTGGTGCCTCCAGGACCAGGTTTAAGAACCACTGACCTTGAGTGCATGCCATCCCATCCAGGTGATTTACTACTCTTTAATGTCGATTTGCCTCAGTATGTCTTCCAGGTTCACTACAATGTCACCCTTGAAAACCAAATGGTACAGGTAAATCTCACATCTTCTTCCATAACGACCGAAGCAAAGAATTCACTCAGTCTCTCTGCTATGGCCTTGTCCTCCCTGAGTGCACCTTTTGCTCCTTCATGATCTAATGGTTCCATGGATTCCCTCACAGGCTTTCTGTTTCTGATGTACCTGAAAAAGTTGTTACTGTGTGCTTTTGCCTCTGCGGCAAGTTTCTTTTCATATCCGCTTCTGGCCTTCTTTATCAATGCTTTGCGTCTAACTTGCCGGCGTTTATATTGCTTCTTTTTTTTTTTGCAGTCATTTATTTTGTCTAGGAATTTTATCTCCCTAGTGCTCCCGATATAACATTTATCCAGTCAATCTTGGGTAACTGAACTCACACATTATTATAATGTTGCCCAATTTGTCAGCTTTCCTAATTTCTATAAACATTTACCTGGCTGTTTGTTCTATCCTGGCTATCCATAATGATCCCATGCTGCTATCTGTTTCATGTGGAATGTTTATTTAGAGACTCCCTCCTCCAAGGCAGCACAGAGGCTGCCAGACTGGAAGTGAAACTTCTCTACAACTGCTGCCTGCATCTTAGTATTATTGAGTTGTTTAATTAAAACTTGTTGCACTAAGGATATTAGACTAATATAAACAGCCTTAAAATTATATGGTATACTGTGTCATTTATTTAGTGTTTGTTTCTCAGAAAGTAATGTAACGTAATTAAAACTCTGTAATGGAAACTCCCTTCTTGTTATCCTACTTAGAATAATTGACTATTAATGAAGACATGCTTGGGAGGTGGGTGGAAATGAATCCTGAACTAGGCCCTGCTGTGCCCAGAGGCTATCTGTTAATGCTGTAGGCTGTAACCTTTAAGTTTCTACCTCTGGCAAAAAGTTCAATTTTAGAAGTATAGGGAAATGGGTTTTACACTATGGAAACTAGTTAATAAAGTCTGTTTTTCTAAATTCAAACTATCAATAAGCCTACAATGTCTCTTATCACCCATCTTTAAATCACCAAAGCACAAAGCAAAATAATGTTCACTTACCTAGAGAAATGTCACGAGGAATGGGCTGAGGACCCCTGATCTAGTATCTTCTATGTCCTAACCCCTGGTAAGCCTTTTCTTGGCTGGGAGGTGCACGGTGGAGGTGCCCAGCTGAAGAGGAAACAGCACATTTTCTTTCTTCCTCCAAACTACCTGTTCCTCTGATACTATTCCCACCCACCTACTTAATACTGTATCGCCTACTGTCATCCCTTTTATCTGTCATACCCACAATCTTTCATTTTCCACTGCAACTGTTCCTGATGCCTTCAAAGATGCTGTAGTCACACCACTCCTCAAAAAACCTTCATTGGACCCTACCTGTCCTTCCAACTATCGCCCTATCTTCCTCCTCCTCCCTTTCCTATCCAAGATACTTGAACGTGCTGTTCACCGCAGTTGTCTTCACTTTCTTTCATCTCAAGCTATTCTTGATCCACTTCAATCTGGCTTTCACCCTCTTCATTCAACTGAAACAGTACTTGCTAAAGTCTCCAATGACCTGTTCCTGGCCAGATTCAAAAGTCTCTATTCTATCCTCATCCTTTTCCATCTATTTGCTGCTTTTGACACTGTTGATCACCGTCTACTCCTTGATACGCTGTCCTCACTTGGATTTCAGGGCTCTGTTCTTTCCTGGTTTTCTTCTCATCTCTCCCATCGTACTTTTAGTGTATACTCTGGTGGATCCTCCTATCCCGTTATCAGTTGGTATACCTCAGGGATCTATCCTGGGACCTCTTCTTTTCTCCATCTATACTTCTTCCCTTGGTACTCTGATCTCATCCCATGGTTTTCAGTATCACCTTTATACCGATGACTTCCAGATCTACATCTCCACACCAGAAATTTCAGCAGGAATCCAGGCCAAAGTATCAGTCTGCCTGTCTGACATTTCTGCCTGGATGTCTCACCGCCATCTGAAACTAAACACGACCAAGACTGAGCTTCTTATCTTTCCACCTAAACCAACTTCTCCTCTTCTCCCATTCTCTATCTCTGTGGGTAACACTCTCATCCTCCCTGTCTCATCAGCTCTTAACCTTGGTGTCATCTTCTACTCCTCTCTCTCCTTCTCTGCACATATTCAACAGACTGCTAAAACCTGTCGTGTCTTTCTCTGTATCATCACCAAAATCCATCCTTTCCTTTGAGCACACACTATACTCTTATCACCTCTCGCTTAGTCTATTGCAACTCACAGGTCTCCCACTTATCCATCTCTCTCCCCTTCAATCTGTTCAAAATTCTGCTGAATGACATATTCCGCTAGTGTCGCTATGCTCATATTAGCCCTCTCCTCAAGTCACTTCACTGGCTCCCTAATCATTTCCACATACAGTTCAAACTCCTGTTATTGACTTGCATGTGCATTCACTCTGCAGCTCCTCAGTACCTCTCCACCCCTCCCTGGGAACTCCATTTACTGGGTAAATCTCTCTTATCTGCACCCTTCACCTCCACTGCTAACTCCAGACTCCGTTCCTTTTATCTTGCTGCACCATATGCCTGGAATAGACTTCCTGAGCCGGTATGTCAAACTCCATCTCTGGCTGTCTTCATATCTAGACTAAAAGCCCACCTTTTCGATGCTGCTTTTATCTCCTAACCCTTACTCACTTGTTCAGTACCCATGTTTTATCATTCCCACCTTAGTAATTCCCTTGTCTGTCCCTTGTAAGCTCTGTTGAGCAGGGACTGTCTCTTCATGTCCGGCACTGTGTATGTTTACTAGCACTATAGAAATAAGCAGTAGTAAATCCTGAATCCCTCTCCCCTTTTAATACTACTCCTTTCTATTTCCTCTTCCTGACCTCCATATTGAGGTCCACTGCTACTACCTCTCAGCATCACCCCTCCCTGTGGCATTAGTGCTGCTGAAGGTAAATGGGGTTATAGGTAATCTGAGAATACATTTTTGGGGGTGGCAGTGGTAGCAAGCACACAGTGTACTTTGCCCTAACACTGGGATGCAGCACGACAATCTTGTTCTCCAGTTACCCCATTTGGCATGGAAGCAGAAATGCTTAAGCACATTACATATTATCATTAAGCTTATATTCTCAAAGACAGAACATAAAATAAATTAACAGCATATGTCTGACACTTCTAAGTAGAAACAATATTCAATTGAGCTGCCCTGAATCTTACAAAAATGCTCAAAACATTCAGGATGAAGTCCTTATACCAGTTACTTGGTTGAAGACTCAGACAGAATTTTGCTTAGATACTTTTATGAAATAAAGATGAGATTTTATAGCATGAAAGTCCATTTACACAAGTACATAAGTAATGTCACACTGGGAAAAGACCAAGGGTCCATCGAGCCCAGCATCCTGTCCACGACAGCAGCCAATCCAGGCCAAGGGTACCTGGCAAGCTTCCCAAACGTACAAACATTCTATACATATTATTCCTGGAATTGTGGATTTTTCCCAAGTCCATTTATTTCCTGTTACTGAGGCTACCCAAGCTAGGAAACAGATTTTTGCTTTTGAGATGTAGGGGCCGATGTAACAAAGTGCTGTAGCCTTTCCACACAGCTTAGCGCAGCTTCTGCACAACTGCGAGTACCCTATGTTAAAACAAGTTCTGCACATTAGCTACTTGTGCGCAGACACACAAGCCGACATCAGTGCATAGGTCATTTAAATCTCAAGTTAATGAATGCATTAGCTATTAAACTAGACATGAAGTACACAAAAGACCCATTACTGGATTTTTTTTAACACTGAGGTTTTAATGCAGTTCTCTTTGATTGCACCTCTCTAGGGCTTACCCTGTGTTTATGAATAAAGTGTACGATAGATGTTACTGGCACATATAGTATAATTATTTCCTTTTTTTTTTGGTTAATGGTAGATTTGGGTTCTTCCTCTTTCTTTTGAGGGGGTGGGGCTATCGTACCACATACATACTTTTATGTTTACTTCTTTTCTCATATGAAGTTTGTCAGATTCCACAACTATAGCTATTTTAATCGTTTAGCAACTTTACCAGGACACTGCAAATCAAGATTTCCTTCTATCCAGTATGGTAAGTAGACACAGCGTCACCGTTACTTGCAACTAAGTTTTACAGCAGATGGCAGCTCATCGGAAGTCTTAGTTTCAAAATTTAAACATTAAAAAGTGGTTTCTATTATCTCCTCCCATGAACCTCACAGCTATACGGCCAAGGACTAGCACCAGTTTCCTGTATATAAAAAAGATGAGAAAGGCCGCGGAAAAGTTAATTAGAAAGTGGTTCACCAGACCCTGCCAAAATAAGAGCAGAAATACTAAGTCACACACATGCGGCTGCCCTGACACTCTCCACACGCCAAGCGCCCCTCTTCACACGCATTCGGCAAACCATTCAGGAACCAAGAGGGACCAGTCTCCCCTCACCGTGGTCCGCCATCTCTCCCTTCTTCTTTCACTCTCCCCAGTCCAACATGTGTCTTTCTCTCCTCCCTGCCCGCAATCCAACACCTCTCCTTCAAACTCCCCTCCGGTCCCGTCAAGCTCATACCTGGGATCGCCCACTACCAGCCCCGCAGCTTTTCCTTCTTCAGTGCCCTGTCCCCCTCTGACACAACTTCTCTCCCTCAGAAGCTCCCGCCTGCCATGCCGGAAACAGGAAGTCGCCTCAGAGAGGCGAGCACTACTGCGTGCTGGACGCTGGAGAATTGAAAAAGTTGCATCAGAGGAGGAGGGCGGGATGCCGAAGAAGCTACTAGGCCTATTGCGGGCGATCTCAAAGACAAGTTCGGTACAGAGCTACAGGGGAACGTGGCTTGCGCGAGAATCCAGAGGGGATAAGTGGTTCCTGCGGAATTCCCGGGAGAGTGTACGAGCCTCTCAGTGACCAACTACCTTACCCAGATTCCTCCGATGTCTAAGTACCGCCTCCTCTTCCTGTGACCTACCGACAATACTGCGCAGCCGCACTTGCTTTCTGCCGGGCAAATACGGGAACAACACGCTGACACTGATACATGCAAAGAAGTTTGGACAGATGCATGGGCCAGCAGCATCAGAGGCCGCTTGAAGTACAGTGGCGTGCGTATGGCGACGTCCATGTGCAGTCAGTGCCAGTAGATCAGGTGATGAACTCTCATGTCGTTGCCCCATGCATGTGTTAGTTTGAGACTTGCAGCCTCAGTCCGAGCAGAGAGTGAGGCTGTATTGAATTACTGAAAGGAGGACTTGCTGCACAGTTCTAGTCAACCGTCGTTTTCCACCAAAGTGGTAAGTGTTAAGTACCTGTACCGTATGCTGCTGTTTGCAAAAGTGCCGGTACTGCAATAATTTTATTGGTAAAACGTATGCATAGACTTTACGCCTTGTAGCGCGGTAGAAATGCTAAATAGTAGTAGTAGTAGAGGTGGAGTTAAAGGCAGACCGCAGGCCAGCATATTTTATAGGTAGAACATGAAATTAAGGTGCTCTGAGTATAATCTAGGCCAATTAAATAAAAGCTCTACTTTTATATGCATGTGTGGTGACAAAGTTACTACTTGTATGTGGTAATCCCCAGATCGGGCTGGACAATATTCTAAAGATTGGAGATATTTTCAAGAGCTGGAAAACATTCCATGAATTAGAGATGCTTTAAAATAACTTGGTTTTTTGAAGAGTGAATCAATGGACTTCCATATCATCAAGCTGATCAATCCATAGACTGGTGGGTTGTGTCCATCTACCAGCAGGTGGAGATAGAGAGCAAACTTTTGCCTCCCTATATGTGGTCATGTGCTGCCGGAAACTCCTCAGTATGTTCTCTATCTCAGCAGGTGGTGGTCACACACAGCAGCAGCTCTGGCTAGGCCTCCAAGCCTAATTTTTAGGTTTTGTTGAGTGCCTGGGGTTGAGGGCTCTTTTGAGCAAGTGCAAACCTGGTGGTGCCAGGTCCCTCCTTTTCTCCCCCCTCCCACTGGCTCCGTTAAAAAAAAAAAAAAAAATTTGAACGTCTTTAAAGGCGTTTATTTCGACGTTTATTTAAACGTTCATTGCAGCTACTCACTGGGACACCAGGTCGTTACAGCTCGGAGCGGAAAGCAGGTAATTTTTACCTTTTTATAGCGGGCAGGGGGTTCCCCGATTTATCTCCACGTGGCATATGGCGTCGGAGGGCGAGGGCGTAAAGAGTCGCTCCCCGGATCGCTTGGGCGCTTCTAGAGGGGATGCGGGGGTCTTAAAGCCTGATTCGCCCTTGTTGGGTGACAGTTTCGTGACCGATGAATGTCCCGGTCCTTCCTCCGGCGTGGCGGTTTTTCCCGCCATAAACGCCCATCCCCCGCTCCTCGCCTCCGCCATCTTGGCCGGCCACGCGGCTCGGACGGCTTCTTCTTAGGCCGCCCTTGAGGTTGGAGACATTAATGCCATGAACGCCCTTAATTTGGGCGACGGCACAAAAGCGGCTAAAGTTAAGCGCCGTTCTTCCCGCGCGGCTCCTTCGCGGAGTGTCGCGCCGGATGCCATTTTGGATGCGCAGCATATCTCTCCCCCGCTCTTGCGAGCGCCGGTTGAGGGTGCGTCTAGGGCTGTTGCCCAGGCTGCGGAAGTACACAGTCTGGGGGGTTTCTCCCCCGAGTTTGTTTTGCTGCTGCATCAGGCCTTCCTTATGCAAAACGCTGCCCCTGCTCCCTCGTCTGGTAAAGAGGTTGAGGTTCCCAGAGGTAAACGCCCTCGGGTTGATTCCCAGGCCTTGGAGGACTTTGTCTCCTCCGATGTAGATGAGGGCAGCGTATCTGAGGTCTCCCAACGGTCCTTTGCGGATTCCTTGGAGGAGACGGATTCCCGCTCGGATGGAGCGGATGACCCCTCTGCAGCGCGGCTTTTTAGCTCAGAGGATTTGCCCAACCTGTTGGTACAGGCCATGGACACTTTGAAGATTTCCTCTCCGGAGGACGTCTCTCCCTCAGCCCCTGTTGGCTCTGCCATTATGCTGGGGACGAAGCGCCCGCCTAGAACCTTCCACGTGCATGATGCCATGCACACCTTAATTTCGGCTCAATGGGATGTCCCGGAAGCGAGCCTTAAAGTGGCTAGGGCTATATCCCGCCTCTATCCTTTGACTGAAAGTGAACGTGAGGCCTATCTGTGGCCTACCGTGGATTCTTTAATCACTGCGGTGACTAAGAAAACGGCGTTGCCGGTGGAAGGTGGCACGGCCCTAAAGGATGCCCAAGACAGAAGATTGGAGGCGGCCTTAAGGTCGTCCTTTGAGGCAGCTGCTTTAAGTTTGCAGGCCTCAATTTGCGGCTCCTATGTGGCCAGGGCGTGCCTGACTATGGTGCAGCGGGCTTCCCCCTCGGATCATTCCTTGAGGGCTGATTGGCCGGCCCTGGAATCGGGCTTAGCCTATTTGGCAGACTTGCTGTATGATGTCTTGAGGGCCTCAGCGAAAGGCATGGCTCAGACAATCTCTGCGCGGCGGTGGCTTTGGCTGAAACATTGGTCTGCTGACCACGCCTCTAAATCCCGCCTGGCTAGATTGCCTTTTAAAGGCAAGCTGCTCTTTGGGGTCGAGCTGGACTAAATCGTGACCGATCTCGGCACGTCTAAGGGCAAGAAGTTACCAGAGGTCAGGGCTCGGGCTAGTGCTCGTCCCGGTACCTCCAGAGGACGGTTTCAGGAAGCCCGTCGGTACCGCCCGAGCAGGTCGGGTTCCTCTGCCCCCTCTTCCTTTAAGAGGAATTTCTCCCCCAAGCAGCATTCCTTTCGCAGAGACCGCCGTCCCGGAGGTGCTCCCTCCGGTCCTCCCCCAGGGTCTCGTACCCAATGACGGGGCCTTGGTCCACGCCCCAGTGCAGATTGGAGGACGGCTGTCCTCGTTTCTGGGCGAGTGGACCACAATAACTTCAGACGCTTGGGTGCTGGAAGTCATCAGAGACGGCTACAAACTAGAGTTCTGCCGACCCTTAAGAGACGGGTTTGTACTCTCTCCCTGCAAGTCTCCGGTCAAAGCTGTGGCAGTGCAGCAGACCTTGGACAATCTGATCCGCCTGGGTGCGGTCGTTCCGGTGCCAAAAAGTCAACTTGGCAAGGGGCGTTACTCCATTTACTTTGTGGTACCAAAGAAAGGAGGTTCTGTCCGGCCTATCCTCGACCTCAAAGGGGTCAATCGGGCCTTGAAAGTGCGGCACTTTCGCATGGAGACTCTCCGCTCTGTTATAGCGGCAGTGAAGGCAGGAGAGTTCTTGGCTTCCTTGGACATCAAGGAAGCGTACCTGCATATTCCCATCTGGCCTCCTCTTCAACGCTTTCTGCGTTTTGCAGTCCTGGGACGACACTTCCAGTTCAGAGCCCTCCCGTTCGGGTTGGCTACTGCTCTGCGGACCTTTTCCAAAGTAATGGTGGTCATCGCGGCCTTCCTTATCTGGACGACTGGTTGATCCGAGCCCCCTCTTATGCAGAGTGCGGCAAAGCTGTGGACCGGGTAGTTGCTCTTTTGAGCTCCCTGGGATGGATCATCAACTGGGAGAAGAGCCAGCTGCGCCCGACTCAGTCCCTGGAGTACCTGGGAGTTCGATTCGACACCCAAGTGGCCACGATGGATGTAGTGCCCTGGGCCAGGGCTCATATGAGACCACTTCAACACTCTTTGCTGCAGCGCTGGACTCCGATGTCGGAGGATTATGCTGTGCGCCTTCCCTTGGACCCAGCAGTGCGCAAGGCGCTGAGCTGGTGGATGCAGACAGACAAGTTGTCTGCGGGAATGCCTCTGGTGACCCCGGAGTGGATTGTTGTCACGACGGACGCCTCTTTGTCGGGCTGGGGAGCCCACTGCTTGAGAAGGACAGCGCAGGGGCTCTGGTCTCCTGCAGAGGCAAAGTGGTCTATCAACCTCCTGGAACTCAGAGCCATTCGGTTGGCGCTTTTGGAGTTCATCCCGGTACTGGTGTTGAAGCCTGTACGGGTCCTGTCGGACAATGCCACGGCTGTGGCCTATGTCAACCGCCAGGGAGGTACCAAGAGCGCCCCTCTAGCCAAGGAGGCTATGAATCTCTGCCAGTGGGCGGAAGCGAACCTGGAGCAGCTGTCAGCGGCCCACATTGCCGGAGTCATGAATGTCAAGGCGGACTTTCTCAGTCGCCATACCTTGGAGCCCGGAGAGTGGCAGCTATCTGCTCAGGCGTTCTTGGACATCACGAAGCGCTGGGGCCAGCCGAGCCTAGATCTGATGGCGTCATCGGCCAATTGCCAAGTGCCGCGCTTTTTCAGCAGAGGACGGGACCCTCGATCCCTGGGAGTAGATGCTCTTCTCCAACAGTGGCCGACACAAGAGCTTCTCTATGTGTTCCCACCCTGGCCCATGTTGGGCAGGGTGCTAGACCGGTTGGCAAAGCATCCCGGCAGGGTAATCCTGGTGGGTCCGGATTGGCCCAGACGTCCCTGGTATGCGGACTTGATCAGGCTCTCAGTCGACGATCCTCTGCGGCTGCCAGTGGAGCAGGGCCTGTTACATCAGGGTCCCGTGGTGATGGAGGATCCCTCCCCCTTTGGTCTTACGGCCTGGCTATTGAGCGGCCGTAAGGGTTTCTCAGACAAGGTCATCGCCACTATGCTGAGAGCGAGGAAGCGCTCTACTTCTACTGCTTACGCCAGGGTTTGGCGTATCTTTGCAGCGTGGTGTGAAGCAGGCTCACTTTCTCCCTTCACTGCTCCAATTTCTTCAGTGTTGGCGTTCCTGCAAGAAGGTCTGGAGATAGGCCTGTCGCTCAGTTCCCTTAAAGTCCAGGTAGCGGCTCTGGCTTGCTTCAGGGGCCGCCTGAAGGGTGCTTCCCTGGCTTCGCAGCCAGATGTGTTGCGCTTTCTCAAGGGAGTTAATCACCTGCGCCCTCCTCTGCACTCAGTGGTGCCTGCGTGGAATCTCAACCTGGTGCTAAGAGCTTTGCAGAAGCCGCCTTTTGAACCCTTGTCGAGGGCATCTCTGAAAGACCTGACGTTGAAAGCAGTCTTTTTGGTGGCTATCACTTCAGCCAGAAGAGTTTCCGAGCTCCAGGCGCTCTCATGTCGAGAGCCCTTTCTGCAGTTCACTGAGGCAGGAGTGACTATTCGCACAGTGCCTTCCTTCCTGCCCAAGATTGTTTCTCGCTTCCATGTGAATCAGCAGCTCTGTCTCCCTTCCTTTCGTAGGGAGGACTACCCAGAGGAGTACTCTGCTCTTAAATATCTGGATGTGAGATGAGTCATCATCAGATACTTGGAAGTGACCAATGATTTCCGGAAATCGGATCATCTGTTTGTCCTGTTTGGAGGTCCTCGTAAGGGTCTGCAGGCTGCTAAGCCTACAGTGGCAAGATGGGTCAAGGAAGCCATTGCAGCGGCTTATGTGGCCGCGGGCAAGGTGCCGCCTATCCAGCTGAAGGCTCACTCCACTAGAGCTCAGGCGGCCTCGATGGCAGAGGCCGGATCCGTTTCCTTGGAAGAGATATGCAAGGCGGCAACTTGGGCTTCGGCTCATACATTCTCCAAACATTACCGCTTGACTGTGGCTGCACGGGCGGAGGCCCGGTTTGGAGCTTCAGTGTTGAGGTCAGGGATTTCAATGTCCCGCCCTGGGTGAGTACTGCTTCGGTACATCCCACCAGTCTATGGATTGATCAGCTTGATGATATGGAAGGTAAAATTATGTATCATACCTGATAATTTTCTTTCCATTAATCATAGCTGATCAATCCATAGCCCCTCCCAGATATCTGTACTGTTTTTATTCTGGTTGCATTTCAGGTTCAAGTTTAGTCTTCAGTTACTTCAGAAAGACTTCGTGTTCAAGTTTTTTCACTTGGATTCTTAAAGAGTTGAGACGAGTTTGTGTTACAGTGAGCTGCTGCATTCCTCTCCCCTCCGTTTTACGGGGCTGGATTGAGACTTAAAATTCTGCCGGCACTCCCTCCCGCTTCGTGCGGCTGTAGGGCAGCTTTGTACCCCTCCCGCTTCGGCGGTGTTAGGGTCAGTCAGCTCCTCCCGCGGTTGCGGTTGCAGGATAAGCCAGATCCCCCCGCATCGGCGGGTGTGGTGTCCCTCCCCCGCTCCGCGGGGATGAGCTGGACGGATTCCCCTCCCCCACTTGTGTGAGGATGAGCTGGGTTAATTCCCCTCCCCCGTTTCGGCGGTGGTGAGCTGGGCAGAGTGTCCCTTCGTGGGTGTAATTCTCTAAGTGCTGAGTCCTGCGGATGGAGCTTTGATATCGACATACTGAGGAGTTTCCGGCAGCACATGACCACATATAGGGAGGCAAAAGTTTGCTCTCTATCTCCACCTGCTGGTAGATGGACACAACCCACCAGTCTATGGATTGATCAGCTATGATTAATGGAAAGAAAATTATCAGGTATGATACATAATTTTACCTTCCATGTAGAAGACTAGATTATCTCTATCAATTGGACAATCGGTTCAGATGCAACTAGAGGATATCTGCATTTGTAATAATTGAAGGGTTTAACATGGAAGAACTCTTCAGGTTTTAGGAGTTAGTGAATACTGTGTATAGCAAATGAGGGTGGGGGAAACAGTTCACTTTTTATATAATGTGGTATTATTTGATTTAATAAATTTTGTTTGTATATTCATTTTGTATTTTTTTTATTATTTTGAACTTCCTATACATATTATGTATGTTTTGATTACTAAGTGGTGTCAGCTTTCCCTGGATTCACTGGGGAGAGAGCATAGGATGCCTCTGGGTGGGAAGCCCAGCCGAAGGGGGTGTGGTGTTGAAATAAATTGTAGAAAATGGGATAGTTATTTGATTGGAATTCGTTGCCAGAGAATGTGGTAAAGAGGTTAGCTTAGCGGAGTTTAAAAAAGGTTTGGACGACTTCCTAAAGGAAAAGTCCATAGACCATTATTAAATTGACTTGGGGAAAATCCACTATTTCTGGGGTGAGCAGTATAATATGTTTTGTACTTTTTTGTGATCTGGATTGGCCACTGTTTGAAACAGGATGCTGGACTTGATGGACCTTTGGTCTTTCCCAACATGGCAATACTTATGTACTTATATATTGATGGAGTTTGGAAGTAATATAGATTCTGAGTTTTGGGGGAAGTGGTCTTTGGTTGCTTACCCCTGCTGGGGCGCTTGGAGGAGAGGGGGATCCCAAAGTGGCTAAATAAACTCTGACTGAATTGAGGAGTAGTTTGTCCCGTTCAGTGGCAATTGAGTGAGTGCTTAGGGTGGGTAAGGGGAACTCAACCTGAAAGCAGAAACCAGGACAGGAGAAGCTTGTTCAAGGCCAGGTTACAGCTCCAGAAGTGCATGGCTGGAAGAAGGACAGCCTAAGGGATCTGTACCTGAGGGAAGTGGATTGTGATCAGAGAAATGGAAGCGCAGCCTTGGTTTATTACCACTCTCTGGGATGGGTAAAGGACAGGAGACTTTGTAAATATGTAAATACTGCAGTTACCCACCCAGAAGATCAAGTTTAAAAAAAGGATTGACATACTACACAATCTTGAATGGACAGTTCTACTGTTCAGATCAAAATATAAAGGTTTATTTACCTGTCAGTTGCATAAAGTTCAGTAAAATTGAATTTGCATTAAATCAACATCCCTGGAATGCTGTGAAGGTCTTTTGAAGCGGATTCGAGGACACTTGCTCCCTGGACTGGTAAAGCATCATTGAAAAGTCCCACTTAAAATTAAGTATCACTTTATTCTTTTTGTTTTTTATTTATTAATGTTTGTTTCCATGCTTTAAAATAGACTAATAAATAATCACACCACTTTATCCATGTAGACTTGCATTAAAATTTTTAACGCAGTTAACGCATTGCTTTCTCCCTTCACCTGTATCCAGCTTTGCCCCATCTCGTCCTTCCTCCCTGGTACTCTACCTTACCCTATCTCTTCCCTCCTCCCCTGTACTCTGCATTGCCTCATCTTGTCTTCCTGTTCTCTCCCCTTCCCGCTGGCTCACTCATTTTAGGCAATCTGAAGCTCCTGCACCGGTCCGCTGTTTATCTTCACTGCAGCTATGGCAGCGGCACCAGCAGTAAGCAAAAGGCAGGCACGCTGCCTCTGGCTCTATGGGACCCTGAAACAGGAAGTTGATGTAACTTCAGGGAGGATTAGATTGAACCCTTACATGTAAAAAAAAATGCATTAGAGGCTCTGGAAGAGACCCATTTACAAAATATGTATTCTCAATTCATATTTTCAAATTAATAAAGTGCCTTTGCTTATTTGGAAATATTAATTGGGAAGAATACATACTTTGTAAATGGGTCTCTGCCAGAGCCTCTAATGTATTTCAGTAGCGTAATTTAAATGAAATAACTATTTCTGAAGGTTATGAGTATGAGTGGGGGTGGCTTAGATTCCAGTAGGGACAGATGGGGATAAGTGAAACATAGAAACAAGAGAAAAATATAGGCCGATAAAGACCATAGTCTGCCCATCCATGCAATCTACTCTCCCTATTACTCCCTTAGAGATCCTATGTACTTGTCCCATTCTCTCTTGTATTCAGGTACTGTTTTAATCTCACCAACTGAAGTGGCCAAATATAATTAGGCAGTTGCTATTTGTATTATTGGAGGAAAAAGCCTCTGTATTCCCGATTCAGAACATCATAACATCTGTTAGACCGGGGTGGAATCTTCATCGGCTGAAAAACCTCCAAGTAAAACTTTAATTGGCAAATAATCACATCAAAACGAACACTTATCTTAGTGCCACAAACCAAACTGCACCTGCGGCACTAAGATAAGTTCGTTTTGATGTGATTATTTGCCAATTAAAGTTTTACTGGAGGTTTTTCAGCCGATGAAGATTCCACTCCGGTCTAACAGACGTTATGATGTTCTGAATCGGGAATACAGAGACTTTTTCCTCCAATAATACAAATAGCAACTGCCTAATTATATTTGGCCACTTCAGTTGGTGGAATAGCATTTGTTTCGAATCATTGTGGCAGCATCCAATTTTTGAATAAAGCTACTGTTTTAATCTCCACCACTTCCACCGGTATGCCATTCCATGAATTCACCACCGTTTTGTGAAGAAGTATTTCCTCAGGTTACTTTTGAGTCTGTCCCCTTTCAACTTCACCCTATGCCCCCTCGTTCCAGAACTTCCTTTCAGTTGAAAGAGACTTGCATTCTGTGCCTTTAAGATGCATAGGTATTTAAATGTCACCATCAAATCTCTGCTCTCTTGCCTTTCTTCCAAAGTATACATATTGAGATCTTTAAGTCTTTCCCCATATGCTTTATGAGGAAGACCACTGTCGTTTTAGTAGCTGTTCTCTGGATCAACTCTGTACTGTTTGAATCTTTTTGAAGGTTCGGTCTCCAGAATTGTACACAACATTCTAAATGAGGGCTCATCAGAGTCTTATACAGGGGAATCATCACCTCCTTTTTCTACTGGCCATTCCTCTCCCTATGCACCTAAGCATCCTTATAGCTCTTGCCGTCAGCTTTTCTATCTGTTTGGCCACCTTAAGATCATCACATACGATCACACCCAAGTCCCGCTCCTCTTTGGTAAACAAAAGTTCTTCACCCCCCCCCCCCCCCCCCCCCCCAAAACCGTACCATTCCTTCAGGTTTTTGCAGCCCAAATGCATGACTCTGCATTTTTTTAGCATTAACTCTTAGCTGTCAAATTCCAGATCATTCCTCTAACTTTGCAGAGTCCTTCCTCATGTTATCCACACCATCAGGGGTATCTACCGTATTGCAGATTTTGGTATCATCCGCAAAGGGGCAAACCTTATCAGACAGCTCTTCAGCAATATTGCTTACAAAAATGTTAAAAACAACCGGCCCAAGAACCGAACCTTGTAGCGCACCACTACAGATTGAGCTCCATTTACCACTACCGTCTGTCATCTTCCACTAAACCAGTTCTTAACCCACTGAGTCACCTTAGGGCCCATACCGAGTCCACTCAATTTATTTATTGTCTATACGGAACCATGTCAAAGACTTTGCTAAATACACCACATCGAGTGCTCTCTCTCAATTCAACACTCTGGTCACCCAGTCAAAGAAATTAATCAGATTTGTTTGACAAGACCTGCCTCAAATGAAACCATGTTGCCTCAGGTCCAGTAATCCATTGGATTCCAAAAACTTTACTAATTTCTGTTCTAAAAGTGTTTCTATTAATTTACTTACCACAGAAGTCAGATTTACTGGCCTGTAGCTCCCAATCTTTTCTTTACTTCTGCTTTTGTGGAGAGGGACCACATCTGCTCTTTTCCAGTCCCCCGGGACTACTCCCAACTCTAGAGAATATAGGCACCCTGTATAAGAGGCTTGGGGAGGCCCCAACTGCACCCTTTCTTGCCCACCGGTCCACTGCCTTCCTGTACTGCATTGCCCTCTGTCACTTTTCTATCCTGCCGCTGCCTTATAACACCTTTTAGTTCCTTTCCATTTCTACCTCTGCTGAGTCCGCGCAAATAAACAAGGAGTGAAGACATGCAGGACTTCGACTCTCCCTGCACCGCTAATGTTTCCTCTGCCGGTCCCGCCTCCTCTGACGTAAACTTCCAGGATAGGCAGAGGAAACAGTACTTTTGCAGGGAGAGTCACGGTCCCACGCGACTTCACGCCTTGTTTATTTTGTGGACCTGGCAGTGGTGAAAATGGGAGTTAGGGAGCCAAAAGGTTTTGAACGGTGGTGGGGGTTAGGGGAGTGAGTGAGAAATAGAGAGGATGGCGGTGAAATGCTAGCTTATGGTTGGGGTGGGGAGGGGAGGACAGAAATGGGGCAAGACTGGATGGGTGGGGAGAGAAAAACAGAAAAAGCAGGGGTAGTGCTAGATGGGGTAAAACCAAGGAGGTTTGATAACATGGGGCATTACTGGATGGGAGGGGGTAGAGAGTGGCAGAGGCAAAGCTTGATGGGATGAAGATAGAGACAGTAGAGAGGGGAAATACTATATGGGGGAGACAGAACTAGAGATAGTCAATTCTGGATGGGGGAAGATAGAGACAGGCAATGCTGGGTGGTGGTGGGGAGGAGAGGAGACACATCTGTAAAAATATAGAATGGCATTCCTCATCAGATAAGGTCTATTTTTCTTATCTTTTAATTAGAAAACATTTGAAAGTGGGGTTTTTTTTTGTATTCTGATATTGATTCAATTTAGAATGTTTTATATTCTTTTAGTGTGTCATTTTGTAATTCCATCTGATTGAGATGTCTCCTTATTGTAATCCGCAATGAATACTTGTGGAGATACAGCGGAATATAAGCAAAGATTGGCTTGGATTCAAGATGGGGGGGAGAGACGGAGGCAGTACTCTATGAGGAAAGAGAAAGAAAGACAGACAGGAGCAATACTGCATGGAAAGAGACAGGATAGTTCTGAATGGTGTAAGGGAGGAGAGGGATATAGAGAGACAGGGCAATGCTGAATGGTAGGACAAGAGAGAAAGGAGATATGGAGGCTGGAGAGAGTGAGAGAACGAAGAGAGAAGATGCTAGATGGCAAGGGAAGAAAGACAGAGGAGATGGTGGATGGCAGGCAGAGACTGACGAGAGGATAGTCTGGATAATAGGGGAAGAGGGAGACAGACGAGATGCTGAATGGTGGTAGAGGGAATGACAGAAGATACTGGATGGCAGGGGAAGAGAGAGAGAGAGGAAAAAGACTGGGGAATAAGAAAGAGTGAGAGAGTCAGGGTGAAGGAAAAATGGAAAGCTGTAAGTAGACACAGTACAAAGAGGTAGATCAAAGACCAGATAATATGAATGAAATCTGAATGGATAGAAAGGCAGAAAAAAATGGAAGAAAGCTGAAAGGAACCGATCAGTGTTGGAGTTGGATGAAGTGGAGGAAGTGAGAAGGAAGGAGAAAAAATGACAAATGGAAAGGAGACGCTTGGAAAGAGTTAAAAGAAGACAGAAAAGCAGTAACAGAGACTGGGGCCAACACAAAAATAAATAAATGGCCAGACTGCAAAGGCAGAAAAAAGTTTTATTTTAAATTTAGGATGAAGTAATGTGGTAGCCTTAGAAGTTAATAAATACAAACAAAAAAACAAACCCCAGTAAATAAGGTAATACCTTTTTATTTGTCTAAATACTTTTTTAAACTAGGCTTTGGAGGCCAAACCTTCTTCAGGTCAGGAAAGTATACTGCTGTTGTAGTATGTTTGTTCTGGCTTAAGGATCTGTACTAATCCAGCTTGTTTAGTTTTCCAGTAGGTGTATTGATGTTCTAGTGCTCACTGCAATGTTGATGGTACTGCCTTTTCTGAGGAAGGCCCTTGTGTGACTTTGGAAGTTAATACTGCTATGGCATGGAATGGTAGAATTTGCTTTATAGGTCCTGAGTGATTTTGTAGGGTTTTGTATTGCTGCACAGTGTGCCAGGTACAGGATTTTGGATTTAGATTTAGCTCACACCTCTTTCAGTTGTAGCTCAATGTGAGTTATATTCAGGTACAGTAGGTACTTTCCTATATCTAAAGGGCTTGCAATCTGTTTGTACAAGAAGCAATAGAAAATAAGGGACTTATCCAAGATTTCAAGGAGCAATAGTGGGATTTGAACCCTAGCTTCCCTGGTTCTCAGACTGCTGCTCTAAGTATTAAGTATTAGATACAGCTAATACATATAAAACATTCTAAATATGTTTGGTAATTCAACAATATACTAAAGGCCAGCAGGTCTGAAGCTCGATGGCCATTTAGCAACCTACCAGAAAAAAACCCTCAGGCATTTTATAGTCGCCATTAACCACAAGATTTTTTAATTTTGGTAACATTTGTACCCCACGCTTTTCCACTCATGGCAGGCTCAATGCGGCTTACATGGGGCAACGGAAGGTTAAGTAACTTGCCCAGAGTCACAAGGAGCTGCCTGTGCCTGAAGTGGGAATCGAACTCAGTTCCTCAGGACCAAAGTCCACCACCCTAACCACTAGGCCACTCCTCTGTTAGCGTTGCTGAATATATTTGTTTACAACAGGAAGATGCTGTACTTGAGCGCTACGGCTGACGGGAAGTCAAGCGTTAAAGTACTTGCATATATTTCTAAAATACTGCAAATATTATTCTGTTTCAATATGTTGTATTATTTTGGTGCATTATTTTGATTTTTTTTTTTTGCACATAATTCTTAGAGTGTACTCAGTGTGCATATTACCATCAGTAATGGAGGTACTGGGGAGACAGTTGATACAGCTGTCTAGAGCCACAAAATGAAGAACTCGTTGCTTACTATGTTCAAAAGCGTCCCACTATTCTTTTACTGCCGATATATGCATTGCCTTCCACTCCAAAGATTTTAGTTTGCTCCGTTCCATTGCACTCTGCCCCATAGCCTTACCTTAGCCCCACCCACTTTAGCCTCCCCAAATAGCTGAGTCACCAACCACCTATGCTAGAGAAGCATTGAAAAGGTCAGCCAGCAGAGCCACGAGAACTTCCTTAAGATCCTTTAGTACCCTCAGATGTATGCCATCCAGCCCCATTGCTTTGTCCACCTTTAGTTTAGCCAATTTCTCATGAACGCAGTCCTCTGAAAATCGTTCAAAGACTACCACCCATTCATTCCTATGTGTGTTTGTCTCCTGCGATCCTGCTCCTAGCCTTTCAGCTGTGAACGCAGAACAGGAATATTTTTTATGCAATTCTGCCTTATCTTTATCAGCTTCTACATATTCCTCCCCTTCATCTTTGAGTCTCACAATGCCAATAGGGCAGGATAGAAAGACTAAAATAAGCTTGAAATCATAGTTATGATGCTAGGGTCCATCTTGTGGGGGGGGGGGGGGGGGGGGTTAGCACCCAAGAAAAGATCTAGGTGGTGTTGTAGACAATATGCGCAAATCTTCTGCCCAGTGTGCGGTGGTGGCCAAAAAAGCAAACAGGATGCTAGGAATGATTAGGAAAGGGATGGTAAATAAGACTAAGAATACTATAATGCCTCTGTATCGTTAAAGTGTGACCTCACCTTGAGTACTGCGTTCAGTTCTGGTCGCTGTATCTCAAAAAAGATATAGCAAAATTAGAAAAGTTTCAAAGAAGAGTGACCAAAATCATAGAGGATGGAACTCCTCTCATATGAAGAAAGGCTAAAGAGGTTAGGGATCCTCAGCTTGGAAAATAGATGGCTGAGGGGAGATATGATTTGAAGTCTACAAAATTCTGAGTGGTGTAGAACCAGTAGACGCAAATCGACTTTTTTTTTTACTGTTTGAAAAATTACAAAGACTAAGAGACGCTCAATTAAGTTACATGGAAATACTTTTCAAACAAATAGGAGGAAGTATTTTTTCACTCAGTGAATAGTTAAGCTCTGGAACTCGTTGCAGAAGTTGTGGTAACAGCGGTTAGCATATCTGGGGTTAAAAAAAGGTTTGAACAAGTTTCTGGAGTAAAGTCCATAGTCTGCTATTGAGACAGACATGGGGAAGCCACTGCTTGCCTTAGGATTGGTAGCAATGAATCTTGCTACTATTTCGGTTTCTGCCAGGTACTTGTGACCTGGATTAGTCACTGTTGGAAACAGGATACTGGCTATTCTTATGTTCTTAATGCCGCTTTTGTACTTCCATCACCTATTAGTAGTACTTCCCCTTTCAAAGCTATATTTGATTGGTCATCAGTTAAATCTCTGTCCGTTTCTTCTGTCTTTTGCCATTCCTTCTTTCCAGCTTGACTCGCAGTGCCTGTTCCTTACCCTGTAGGTCCTGCCGTTGTGTGGCTTTATATTATATTTGTTTGAACTTTAGTTTGTACTTCGTTCCCTCTCTTTTTTAATATTATATTTAACATATAATGCCACTTCCCATAGATGTTCGGTGGCTCAGCTGTTTTGGGAGGCAAAGTGGACGTGGCCGGGCATGAGGCCTGAGTCTATAAATATGTATCAAATGCCAAAGAATAAAGTTGCAAGAAATTTAAACGGTGTAACCTTCAATAGATTATATATAGAATTGAATTAAAGCAGATTGAAACGTGTTTGTAGATTATGCCTACGTATTCATAGAGGCCTGCAGTCAGTCTGTATTTCTTCTCTCTTACACATTCCACTTGCCCTGAGTCAACACGCCTATGGAAACAATTCAACTGTATTTAAAGATCCCTCAAGAGGCTGTGTCTCATAATTTAGGTTCTAAAACCCTTTCTGATGTTTTGGTGTAACCTCAGTAAGGTCAACGCACAGTCCCTCCAGTGCAAAACACTATACACAAACTTGTGCAAAAGCATACTCGGAACCTTACCAAACTATAACAACACTAACTCCCAGGACAGGAAGAGCTACAACCTTATGCGTGAAAAGGCACCACTGTAAATATTACACCGGGCCCTAAAACACCATTACACTACCTAGTGAAAAAAAAACAAATAGGACTGTAACAAGATCTCTGTGCAAATACTACATGCCAGCAGAATACTGCGTCTTGGTCACACATGAAAAATATATAACAGATATGACACAAGGGCTGGAGATCAATAAAAGATATGAAGGCAAAACACTGAACTGGAAACCTCAAGAAGTCAGATTCAGCATACAGCAATACTAGAGAAATTTAAACTAAAATTCAAAATATCACAGATGCACATTTACAAAAGCTGATATATTGTTTCCAACCTTTGTTGTCCGAGCATTTTGTTTTTCTATTCACTTATTATTTATTACATTTGTATCCCGCACTTTCCCACTAAAAGCAGGCTCAATGCAGCTTACATAGTAATAGGTAACACAGAATTTTGTTATGTAAAGTAGGAAATTAAATATCACATAATAATCCCAGTGTCTGTTTTATGCGTTTCTCTGCTTTGTTTTCTTTTCTTTGCAGTGTCTCCTGTCCATTTGACATTTTTTCTCTTTCCATGTCCACCATCCTCGTGTGTGTGTTTATTCATCCTGTCCACCATCTCTCCTCTGTGGATCTGTCCCTATCCTTCCTCAAGTTTCAGCATCTACCCTCAAAGTGTCCCGATCCAGCCCTTATAGTCAGCAGTTTCCCCTCTGTGTTTGTTTTGCCTTGTCCTGCATTTCCCCCTCTTTGTCACTATTCCCTCCTCTGATCAGCATTGCTTCTCTGTGTCCCAACCCCCCCCCCACCCCCACCCCCAGTCATCTGCTCCTCCTCTGTCCTTATCACTTTCTTTCTAGACCTGGCATCTCTTCTCTGTCTCCCCATCTCTCTCCTCTCTAACCTTCATACCACACCACACCCTGGGGCCAGGATGTCTCCTTCTCTCCTCTCCCCCACAGTTCAATATGTCTTCCTCCTAGGTCTTCAGGGTTTCCCCACTTTTTTTCCCTAGTCAGTCAGCCAGTCAGTCTTTCTCCCCCCCCCCCCCCCCCCCCCACCACCACCAAGCTGGAACAGCATCTATCCCTCTCCCTTCAGCACCTCTTCCTGACTCTGTCCCTCCCTCCATCTGCAAGTACAGCATTTCTCCCCTTTTATTCTCCCCGCCCCCACTGTTCCAGCATATCTCTCTCTCTCCCCCTCCCGCTCCCCGCGGTGCTTGCTAACCTGTTTTAATTGCTGCCAGCAGGGGCACTGCAGCAATTGAAAGGCGCTGCCTGGGTGCCTCGATCTTCCCTGTGATGTGTTCTGCCTCTTCTGATGTAATTTGCCTTTCAGTCGCTGTGGTACCCCTGTCGGCAGTGATTACGGCAGGTTAGCAAGCACTGTTGAACCGCAGGAAATGTTTTTTAAAAAATTAGCGTTATGTTGGTCACCTTCCAATCTTTGAGTACCATGGATGATAATGACATGTTATAGGCCACTAATAGTAGATCGGCCCTTAACTCCTTGTCCAGGTGGCAGCTCTCTTGCTTCTAGGGCAAAGTCCAGGGCTCATCCTTGGCAGCCCACCTGGATGTGCTGAGGTCAAACATTTCAGCCCTCCTTTGAGAGCTGCTCTTTCTCAGTGGGACCTGTTTTTATCCTTAGTATTCTGGGGAACCCCTCCTTTGAGCCTTTGAAGCATGCTACCCTGAAGGATCTTACTCTGAAGATGGTGTTACTAGTGGTACTTTGTTTGACAAGATGGGTCTTCATATTTCAGGCTTTATTCTGGAAGGATCCTTATCTGTCTTTCACGGAGCACTCTATTTTTACTCAAAGTGATCTCTGTTCATCTCACTCAGGTGGTGGTTCTGCCAGCCATCGAGAAGAATATGGTTCTGACTCCTTCAACAAGGTCCATAAGCTGGATGTGTGGATGGGAGTATTAGGGTATTTGAAGATGACTAATCCCTTTCAAAGGTCTGATAAGCTTTTTTTTCTCTGTTTCAGGGGCCCGCAGAAGGGGGAAGTGGCATCCAAGGCCCCCCAAGGCATGCTGGATTAAACTGGTCATTGAGGCAGCCTCCATAGTGAGGTGCAACGTTGTTGTGGTTGAGCTGCAAGCTAACCTGTCCCGAGCCCAGGCAGCATCCTGGGTGGAAGCTCAAGCCATTCCACAAGAAGATATCTGCAAAGCGATAACCTGATCTTTGCTGCATTACAAATCAGTCATTCTGGCCAAACAGGATGCAGCCTTTGGCAGGGCACTAATTCAAGGGGCCTTGTCTTACCACCTACTGTTAAGGGACTGCTCTTGTACATTCCTTTTGGTGTGGACTGGTTCAATGGGACAATAAGGAAAGTGGTATTTATTCATGCCTGTTAATTTGAGTCCTATTAGTCGCTCTGGTACCCGTCCTGGAAGACTGTTGTATTAAAGATTGTTTAGGATTTCCATTCTGTTCCTTCTTTGCTTGAAGCAGGGAATTGTAATTATTAATTAGGTTCTACAGGGGTTATCCCTATGAGGAACACTTGTTTTTTTTTTTGTCTGTATCAGTGTTCCCTCTAAGGAGCGACCTACTGTGTGCAAAAAGTTTTTCTAGCAAGCACAGGAAATAGCCCAACAGCCAAAAAAGAGTGGTCCATCTATAAAAGGCAAAAGCTATTCTAGTTGGATAGGCAGTACCTTAAAAGGTGGAGGACAAAAGATTTTTTTTTTTACTTATTCGACAGCTTTTTAATTTATTTGAAAGCTTCCCATATGTAGATAAAATATCATGAAATAAAAATTGAATATCACTAAAACAGCTTCAAACAGTAATAAGTGGCCAACATGGATTTAGTGAAGGGAAATCTTGCTTCACCAATCTACTACATTTCTTTGAAGGGATGAACGAACATGTGGATAAAGGTGAGCTGGTCGATATTGTGTATCTGGATTTTCAAAAGGTGTTTGGCAAAGTACCTCGTGAAAGACTCCAGAGGAAATTGGAAAGGCATGGGATAGGAGGTAGTGTTCTATTGTGGATTAAAAACTGGTTAAAGGCTAGAAAAGAGAAAGTAGGGTTAAATGGTCAGTATTCTCATTGCAGAAGGGTAGGTAGTGGGGTTCCGCAGGAGTCTGTGTTGGAACTGCTGCTTTTAACATATTTATAAATTATCTAGATATGGTAATAACTAGTGAGGTAATTCAATTTGGTGACGACACAAAGTTATTCAAAGTTATTAAGGCGCAAGAAGATTGTGAAAAATTACAAGAGGACCTTATGAGACTGGGCATCCAAATGGCAGATGATGTTTAATGTGAGCAAGTGCAAAGTGCTGCATGTGGGAAAAAGGAACCCAAACTATAGCTACGTAATGCAAGGTTCCATGTTAGGAGTCACTGACCAGGAAAAGGATCTAGGAGTCATCGTTGACGATACTTTGAAACCGTCTTCTCAGTATGCTGTGGTGGCAAAGAAAGCAAATAGAATGTTAAGTATTATTTGAAAAGGAATGGAAAATAAAAATGAGGATGTTATAAGGCCTTTGTATCGCTCCATGGTGCGACCGCACCTTGAATACTGTGTGCAATTCTGGTCACCGCATCTCAAACAAGATATAGTGGCATTAGTAAAGGTACAGAGGCAATGAAAATGATAAAGGGGATGGGACAACTTTCCTATAAGGAGAGACTGAAACAGCTTGGGCTCTTCAACTTGGAGAAAAGACAGCTGAGAGGAGGTATAATAGAGGTATATAAAATAATAAGTGGAGTGGAACGGGTAGACGTGAATCGCTTGTCTACTCTTTCCAAAATACTAGCACTGGGGGGGCACACTGTGAAGCTACAAAGTAGTAAATTTAAAACAAATCTGAGAAAATGTTTCTTCACTGAACATGTAATTAAACTCTGGAATTCATTGCCAGAGAATGTAGTAAAAGTTAGCAGGGTTTAAAAAAGGTTTAGATCACTTCCTAAAAGAAAAGTCCATAAGTCATTATTAAGATGTACTTGGGGAAAATCCACTGCTTATTTCTAGCATAACCAGCATAAAATGCACTTTTTTGGGATCTTGCCAGGTACTTGTAACCTGGATTGGCCACTGTTGGAAAAGGATGCTGGGCTTGATGGACCTTTGATCTGTCCCAGTATGGCAACGCTTATGTTCTTATGTTTATTCCATTGGAACAGTGGGAACACAAGACATGGATTTTGACTTTGAGTTTACTTATGTGACAGTCATCTGATGAACTTGGCATCACTGTATGGGAGATTTCAAGATAAATCAGAGTTTCCCATCTGTGCACACAGGTTATAGAACCCATTATAACACTTCATCTGCAAAATATGCTCATGAAGTAAACACAAAGAAGAGGTAACTAATAGAAATTGGAAAGGTTGCATGGAAGCATTTAATTTAGATAAAGAGTCTTTTCGTTGCAACATGTCTTCAACACATGTCAAATATGATAAAATATAGCAGAAGCGCTTTTCAGCCTTTATATATACAAGCTGTAATGACCGGCTTAAATTCATAATCCAAATATTTAGAATTTAATGGTCATTGTTTAGTTAACTAGAAATCCAGCAATTTTATGCTAAGATATATTTCTATTGTATTTTTGCTGCCTGCATTTCATTTTCCTTTCTTTTTAGGATGCCTTCTAGAACGCTGGAAGTGATAGACTAAGATGGATATCCCTGGAGTTAAAAAAAAAAGTGTTGGCCTTTCTCAGATGATGGTCCACACTACCCAAGGGATGCATTCAAAGTCAATGTGAACTTGACCAATGAGCAAGAACAGCAGATATGCCGGAAGAAGATGGGGAAGAAATTTTGTGAAAACAACATTGTAGAAGTGATGAACAGGCATGAATACCTACCACAGATGCCAACACAGTCAGAAGTGGACAATGTTGTGGGAGGTTGTTTTTTTTTGGGGGGGGGGGTAGCAATTTACATATTACACTATACGCTACTACTACTACTTAACATTTCTAAAGCGCTACTAGGGTTACGCAGCGCTGTACAATTTACATAGAGGGACAGTCCCTGCTCAAAGAGCTTACAATCTAGAAGACAAGTGAACGGTCAAATTGGGGCAGTCTGGATTTACTGAACGGTAAGAGTTAAGTGCTGAACGCAGCAATGAAGAGGTGGGTTTTAAGCAGAGACTTGAAGATGGGCAGGGAGGGGGCTTGGCGTATGGACTCAGGAAGGTTGTTCCAAGCATAGGGTGAGGCAAGGCAGAATGAGCGGAGCCTGGAGTTGGCGGTGGTGGAGAAGGGTACAGAGAGGAGGGATTTGTCCTGTGAACGGAGGTTTCGGGCGGGAACGTAAGGTGTGATGAGGGTAGAAAGGTAGTGAGGGCCAGCAGACTGAGTGCATTTGTAGGTAAGAAGGTGTAGAGGTGCTAAAAACATAAACTATTAAAAATGTAATTGCATATAATAAAGAAAAGATGTATCTCAATAACATCTATCAACCCACACTAGGAGGAAGACCACAACAGAAAATTGAGAAGAAATAGAAATTTAAAAAAATAGCAAAAAAGCACTATGTTTAGGAGTATTTAGTTTTAAAACAGACACAAATCTTAAACAACATATTATATGTGTTACAAACTAGAGACCCCTCCACTGGAATAGTGGTGGGCCGAGCTCTATAGCCTAGGCTGCTAAAAAGCACTGACTAGGCCAGAAATCTGATGATGGCCTTGCAGCTAAGTACTTGCTGAAGCAGGGCCCGGTGGCAAGCCTTATCAGGATCTGGTGTGACATCCAAATACAGTGTAAGGGCCAAGATGAAGGAATAAATGACTAGGATATTAGAAAGTTAGGTCAATAAAATGGAGTCTGGTTTTGCAAGATGGCGTCCTGTTCATGAAATATGAATACTTGTCTCTGTATCTTAGAAAAGTTGTTTACAACTCAGGAAGTTACAGTTATGAAGAAATAGGTGAAAGGAGGGAGGAATGGGCTTCTGATCTGCGGTTGAGCTAACTGTCAGAAAGTATGATTCACATATGAAAAAAATGTGAAAAAAATGTGTGCCCATTAGGTTTAATGGGCAAGGAGAGAGGGTATTTAAGATCTACCAATCTAGGCGGAGTTTGGATTTTTTTCCCCAACTCTACCCAGAGGGCAGAACTACGGTCGGTCAACCTGAGACTTAGACTGGTGAGCGTGCCAGATTGATTGAACTTGCATTGGGTAAGAATTAAAATCATTATTACCACCTATCTCCCTTGTTGGTATTCATTTCTTGGTTACATACCTATTTCTCTGAAAACACCTACACAGACAAAATTATTCTCTATGATATCCACATAAGTGAGGAAACTCCTACCCAATTACCCATAATATGGGAGCGTAGATACACAAAGATGCACTTAGGTGTTAGGAGTGAGAAAGCCGAGATCTCATTTTACAGACTTAGAATGAGCCTTCTGAAACCCTCTGTACACCTCCGTGGGCACGGGTCCAACGGAGATATAGAGAGGGGTACATAAAAACAGTATACACTCGAAGCTCCCTCTTACTATTAATAAAGGTGACTGGAGGTTTGAGAAATATATCTCATAACTATATTTGACTAGACATTTGCACTGTATTGGACAATAGTTTTGACAGAAGTTTAAAGATTGTTCAACCTTGTATAAAATCTTCTACCGAGTTACACATTCACATGGTACATTTGTCACCACTACAGTGAGGAAACTAATCAAGGCCGTGCTGGCTGTCCAGCTAAAGCTACTCATCATTCAGCTTTACTGGAAGCTTTTGTAGTTAGCCTCAGTTTGCTGTAGCTGATGTAACTGACACAGGCTACTTTTAGCCAGCTGGAATGGACAGAACACCTACCTGCCTGAGAGGACATGGTTTTTTAATCAGTCCAGAGGGTGGCTACAAAATTGGTAAGCAGTTTTGGTCATAAAACATATAGGGACAGGCTTAGGAACCTCAACATGTATACACTAGATGAGAGGCGGGAGAGAGGGGATATGATAGAAACGTTTAAATACCTCAGTGGCATTAATGTACAGAAGGTGAGCCTTTTTCAAATGTAGGAAAACTCTGGAATGAGGGGGGCATACGATGAAGTTAAGAGGAAATAGGCTTAGGAGGAATTTAAGAAAATACTCTTTCACGGAAAAGGTGGTGAAAGCATAGAATGGCCTCCCGGTGGAGGTTGTGAAGACTAGGACTGTGTCAGAATTTAAGAAAGCGTGGGACAAGCATGTGGGATCCCTTAGGGAAGAAAGTTAGTGGTTACTGAGGATGGGCAGACTGGATGGGCCACTTGGCCCTTATCTGCTGTCATGTTTCGCTGTTTCTACTTGGTTTTGTTGAGAACTCATCATTCCTTAAAAACCATGAATGAGACAATTGTGGGCATCTCCATCTACTTTCTTCTTTTTTTTTTTTTTCCTGTACGTTTTAGAACTTTGTGGTGCTTTGCACTGAGAAACCAGGTCCCAGGAGTTTCTGTCTTCAGATATCTCAAGAAGACAATGCTATTATCTTACCATTTTTCACTGTGCACAGCAGCGCCTCTGGTAGTACACTTTGACCCTGTGTCATCATTTCCTGCCAGTTCAAGCTGAAAAGCATGCCAAGGCTGAGGAAGGTTGTTTGCTGTGTAGTATCTCTCTGAACTGCATTCATCCTTACTGTTGGTAACATCTTATTTCAGCCGTGCTATTATCGTACAATCTTTCACTGTGCATAGCAGCATCTCTGGCAGTTCAGCTTGGCCCCACCTACTCTGTGTCATCACTTCCTGCCTGTTCAAGCTGAAAAGTATGCCGCCAAAGAAGCCTGTCACCTCTTTGGGGGTAACTTTGTCAGAAGGGAGGGGGCATAGCATTAATCTATATTCATTCCTCAATGTTCTGAAGAAGTTCACTTTTATGTCATCTTTGTTATAGGTGTTATCCTGTACTATTCAGGATGACTCTTTAGAAAATTCACTGTGCTATATCCTATTTAATTGTCCGCCAGGAAAATGGGAAATTTCTAATGAGAACTTTATGGGTTTTATATCTGCAGTTAATATGGAATATGCCAGTATCTTACTAGGGGACTTGATTCCCCATTTAGAACAAAGTACTGATCCAAAGGTCAAGACAGTAAATTCCTTTTTAAGCTCGTTAAATATGATATTACCCCATCTGTTATCACACATTCAGAGGGTCATCAGGTATGTCTCTTTACATGTAAAACTAACACTTGATAATTTTTTGGTGTCAGAACAATGTTGAGACTCAATCATTTGATCTGATCATTATCCTATATAATAATTCTCACCTCCAATGTTCTGTGCCTGGGACCATAGCTCCCTAGGCTGGAGGTGGTCTGCTAGGCAGACACGCACTGATGTCATGACAGCTGATTCCAAGGCAAGGGGAGGAGTAGGGAAATGCGCAGCGTGTTTCCCTACTCCTCCCCCTGCCTCTGAAACAGCTGTCACCCCCCCCCCCCCCCGTGCTAGGGCCCCCTCGACCCCCCCCCCCCCGCAAACCTGTTGCCCCCCGGACTGCTGAAAACTGCCCCCCTCCGCCGTTGTGTACTACCTGTGCTGACGGGGGACCCAAACCCCCGACAGCCGAAGTGTTGTTGTGCCCTTCACGTTCCTTCCTCAGCTTCTCCGGAAGTTCCTCTGTGTGCGTCTGACGTCAGACGCAAGACGCACGCAGAAGAACTTCCACCAGAGAAGATAAGGAAGGAACGCCAAGGGCACAACAGCACTTCGGCTGACGGGGGTTTGGGTCCCCCATCAGCACAGGTAGTACACAACGGCGGCGGGGGTGGGTTTTCGGCGGTACGGGGGGGGTGACAGGTTCGCCGATGGGAGGGGCGAGGGGGCCGTAGCGTAGGGGGGGTGGGGGGAGGAATTGCCTGCCTAGGGCCCGTTTCCTTGGCTTCAAAAATGGGCCTTTTTTACTAGTAGACTATATAACTCAATGGAAGGAAATTTAAGAAACAATTTTCAGCATGTCAACTGATACATTATACTACAAGAGATAACATTGATAATACTTTCTGGAGTAGGATAGATGATAGCTTAGTTAATTTGTTATACTATACTGGAATGATCACAGCAGAAAAATCTTAGATGAAATAGCACCACCGATTAAGAAAAAGTGACCTGATAAAGGGTTCCTTTTACAACGGCACGCTAGCAGTTTTAGGGCACACTGATTAGCATGCGCTAAACACTAGTGACACCCATAGAAATATATGGGTGACAACATTTAGCACGTGCTTATTTTTAGCACTCGCTAAAAATGCTAGTGTGCCTTTGTAAAAGGGCCCCAAAGTGAGGCAACCTTGGTTGAACGAAGAACTTTTGAAAATTAAGATTTTGTAGGAAACTTGTAAGAAAATGGACAAAGGTTCAGACAGAGGAAAACAGATTGCAATGGAAGGCAGCAGTAAATTATAAATCAAAGGTTAAATAGGCTGTGTTATCCTACTTTACATCTTTGATTAGAAAGGAAGGTTTTGATGTCAAAAATTATTTATCATATTGAATAAGTTAACCAACTCTTTATGCACTGATAATCTTCCCCTTCTGCTGAGGATCTTGCCTTATTTTTCACGGGTAAAATTGATAAAATCAGACAAGCCCTTATTCCTTGTCCATTTGATTAACAGATTTAGGTGATATCTCTCCTGGAAATAATTAAAGCATAGTGTCGGATAGAAACTGAACCCCTTTTACCCCTCCTTCATAAACTTTAGTTACCATGTATTTGAAAAAATACTCCACACTTTTCATTGGACAACTGCTCAGTATATTTAATGAGAAATGTCTCAGGAAGTTTTATTAAATAGCAAACCCACTGTATGGTATAAATGCTTAAGACAGGTATCAGTATAATATGACCAATATTGCAAAGAAAAGAACCAATCATTAAGCAGTCCTTTTTAACGACCAATAATATAAGTAATTAAAGACCGGTGGCATCTCTATCTCTATTAACTATTGCACAAAAATAGTTCTAGGTACCTTGCTATTAGAGATTAGCAGAGAGCTTAGTCATGGTAAGTGAGGATGACATGGATCACAAAATCCTGTTGAACTGAAGTCATTATGGTATACATGGAGGGGCATAATTGAACGAAAACGTCTATCTCCATGGGCGTTTATCTCCGAGAACGGGTCCGTGAAGGGGCGGACCGAACCGTATTTTCAGAAAAAATAGACGTCCATGTTTTATTCGACAATTTGTGAGCTGGGTGTTTTGTTTTTCAGCGATAATGGAAAATGAAAGCGCCCAGCTCAAAAATGAATAAATCCAAGGCATTTGTTCGTGGGAGGGGCCAGGATTCATAGTGCACTGGTCCCCCTCACATGCCAGGACACCAACCGGGCACCCTAGGGGGCACTTTTACAAAAACAAAATCCTGTTGAACTGAAGTCATTATGGTATACATGGAGGGGCATAATTGAACGAAAACGTCTATCTCCATGGGCGTTTATCTCCGAGAACGGGTCCGTGAAGGGGCGGACCGAACCGTATTTTCAGAAAAAATAGACGTCCATGTTTTATTCGACAATTTGTGAGCTGGGTGTTTTTGTTTTTCAGCGATAATGGAAAATGAAAGCGCCCAGCTCAAAAATGAATAAATCCAAGGCATTTGTTCGTGGGAGGGGCCAGGATTCATAGTGCACTGGTCCCCCTCACATGCCAGGACACCAACCGGGCACCCTAGGGGGCACTTTTACAAAAACAAAAAAAAAGGTAAAAGAGCTCCCAGGTGCATAGCACCCTTCCCTTGTGTGTTGAGCCCCCCAAATCCCCCTCAAAACCCACTGCCCACAAGTCTACACCATTACTATAGCCCTAAGGGGTGAAGGAGGGCACCTACGTGTGGGTACAGTGGGTTTGGGGGGGGTTGGACGACTAAGCATTAAGCAGCACAATTGTAACAGGTAGGGGGGGATGGGCCTGGGTCCACCTGCCTGAAGTCCACTGCACCCCCTAACAACTGCTCCAGGGACCTGCATACTGCTGCCAGGGAGGTGGGTATGACATTTGAGGGTGAAAATAAAAAGTTGTGAAACATCATTTTTTTGTGGTGGGAGGGGGTTAGTGACCACTGGGGGAGTCAGGGGAGGTCATCCCCGATTCCCTCTGGTGGTAATCTGGTCATTTAGGGCACTTTTTGGGGCCTTATTCGTGAAAAAAACAGGGTCCGGGAAAAGTGCCCTAAATTCTAGCTACAAACGCATACTTTTTTTCCATTATCGGCAAAAGGCGCCCATCTCTGTTCGGGTGATAACCATGCCCCAGTCCTGCCTTCACCACGCCTCCGACACGCCCCCGTCAACTTTGTACGCTTCCGTGATAGAGTGCAGTTGAAAACGTCCAAGTTCGGCTTTCGATTATACCGCGTTATTCGTTTTTGTGGGATAAACGTCCATCTCCCAATTTAGGTCGGAACTTGGGCGTTTTTCTCGGTCAATTATAAGCAGGATGGTTTAGTAAGAGATTGGTCCCAGGGTTTCCTGATGAATTGTTCCTATTTCTGGGTCCTCATATGTGGATTTCCCCCCCCCCCCCCTCAGGTTCATCAATATCGCCAATCCTGTTTAATATTCTTCTAGCTTCCTTAGGGTATAAACTCTCTTTTGCCCTTTTATTTATATGGACAATCTTACTATATGTATCCCATTTAAAGGAGATTTTCAGAATGGAGAGGACCAGTGACTGGGATGGTCTTCTCGTGCTATGCAGTATAAATCTTGGTTGAGGTAAATAAGAGTGGACTTTTTTCTCTAAATGAAGATCTTGACTTGGAATGTCAGAGGGATTAATTCTCCGATTAAGCGATCAAAGATTTTGCAGCAGTTACAGCAGCAGAAGGCAGACATTGGGGGTTTTTTTTCTTCCTCACAGGAAACTCACCTTTACTGAGGTGAAGCACCTCAAATTGAAACAGTGGGTGGCCTCAAGAAAGAAATGCATCTTGCCTGGATACATTTATGTGGCGAGAACAGATATCTGCTGTTTATCTCTCGGATTCTTAAACAATACCATATATTTTGTATTTAAGGTGATTGTGTGACTTGTTCTGCCTTGACAAAAAATGTTTTGAACAATATTTTTAATACTTAAATTTCGGTGGTGTGTATATTTGGTAAAGGCTTTTTCAATCTCATCATTTTTACAACTAGTCTTTATAAAATCATCGACGATGACCAGATTTACTTTATGGGGCAGAAACAACAGGTCATTGTTAAACGTCACCGGCAAATCCATAAAATGTATAAATGAGTAACGGTTTGACAGTTCTTCCCACATAGGTTGCCAACAGGTGTAACATCATATGATTTGATCGGGTTTCATGCTGAATGTATGATCGGTCTGTTCTAACAATTTTTTTAACAAAGAAACTTTTACCAGTGTTGGAGGACCCCTTATGATGCATGAGGAGGGATGGCGCAAGCGCACGTCAAACTCATTGGAAGCCATAGCAAGAACGTAAACTCCCGACCACCTCCGGATCGTAGTAAATTCTGCTTAGAATTTTTTGTATGTAACTTCATATGGCAATGCATCTTTCAACACTAGTGCTACAGGGTGGGGTGGGAAGTCGTATAAAAGGATAGGGGGGAGTAGGATCCATCACTGTATGTACAAGGGCCTGACTGCAGCTGGTTGGGCTGGGAGGGGGTTGCGCTGGAGGATGCAGAATAGGCACAGCTCATGGACTTCTACCTGTAAAAGGAGGCTACAGACAGAGAACAAGGTGGGGGCCAGTGGGAGATGCAGAGAGTGAGAGGGTTGCTTATCTGTAAAAATTGTATGTCTCAAACACAGGAGGTGGTAGGGGAAGGGGAGTAGGGGGAGGTGTCAAGAAATGCCTAGCCACCCACCTGGGGTTACTTTGTGGGCACTTAGAGCGTCTATCCCCAGCACAGCTGAGGTCCGCCTGCACCTGCCACTTGCGCTATACACTAGCGCCCTCCTTCCACCGCCTCTTGGCGAGTCTCCCCCTCTCAAAATATCTCCAGTTATTTCTAGGTTACTGGAGCCACACTCCCAGCGGTCCCACAATTCCCAGAACGCACTCACAGACGCAACACACAAACCACCAGGATTCTTTATCAGTTCCGACAAAGAGGCAATAAACTGAATGTTATTGTCTTAAAAATTGAACTGTGTAACATAAAAAGTGCAATCAGCAAACAATAACAGGTAATTGAGATATGGATCAATTATAACACTGACTAAAACATTTGTTTACTTTCTAGAAAGTACCTGGGGAGATCAGAACATATAGCTGCTCACCAGTTCTCAAATATAACTGTTTTACAGGGCTTCAGCAAAGAGCTTTCTCTCTCTCTTCTCTTCTGAAACTGGAGCAAAAGTCAGTACAATCCAAATGAAATGAGCTCCTGGGCCAATCAGAGCCCAGAGCAACAAATTAAAACAAAAATAGCTGGTTACTTTACTACAGGCATTTCCTATATTTGTGTGCTAACTAAAATAAGGAACGGTCATTCCTCTGTAACAAGTTTTAAACATAAACATGCACCACTTGCTGGCCAAACTACAGAAATACACTTCAAGAAATATTCAATAAAATTTACAGGCTTAAAAACGCTGTTCTGCCACAGGAGGCTACTGCTGTCACACAGAGAACAGTGTATTTCCTGGAAAAAAAGAAAACAGCTCAGAGCAGGGGTTCCATGTATTTAATTTGCTTTTGCTGAAAAAAGCTGTGAGAACCCAGGGAGACTGAGCTTGCTTTTTGGAAGGTGTTGAGCTCAGATTCATGTGATTGTATGATAAAACAAAATTTGCTAACAGAGAAAAAAGGTGGGGGTCTGGGAGGGGGATGCAGAGAGTGAGAGGTTCGCTTATCTGTAACTTGAATGTTTCTGAGGTGAACACACTTCTAAAACCAAAATAAAGCATTCAGATTGTATCCTTTTGAAATAAAAATGCCTATTTTCTTTCTGTGGTGGACGGCAGGAGAGAAGGAGGGGGCCTGTGGGTAGATGGCTACAGAGAAGGAGGGGTGGCCTGTGGGTGGATGTGTAAGAATTTATAGGATGAATAACTCTGCTGGGCAAAGCTACCCAATGAGCAATTCCCAGGTTCCGTTTACAGGAGTCTGGCTAAACCAACTTCCTAGCTCTGTCCAGGGGTTATATATTATAAAGGAACCTGGCTGTTCTGGGCCTACACCAGAACTTTTCTTCTGTTAGAGAGAACTGGAATAAAAGTAAAGTCACTGCTGTGAAATATATTAATTTATTATATAGGTAAGAATATAGAACAATACACCCTACACTACAGCTCAGCTGTACAATTGTAGCTCCCTTATGCTGATAAGCAACGGTAGAATGTATTGTCTAACTAAAACACTGATATCACTGGTTACTAGGTTATTACACAATCCTGATTAGTAATACTGACTAGGTCATGAAGTAATACAGTTAGCAGCACATCTTCCTGATCACAAAGTTCTGACTAACCCGCCTTTGCTGAGGTAAGAACCCACTAGCTAATCCCCGACTATAGGAAATAAATCTCTGTAATCCTCACCGAGCCGACTCTAGGTGGTCTCTCAGATGAAGTGGACACAGGTTTTTCCCTTTAGACTCCAGCTGTTTTCCACAGCGAGTCCCCATCTTAGGAAACAACACAGGCTCTCTGCAGCATGCAGGATTACAGTCTCTCTGGCCGGTAGAGCTGAACCAACAGGAACTTTCTTCAGATGGTCAGTTCACAAGGTTGTGGACCACTTCAGGTCTTGCTGGTCTTCTTTTCAGCTACCCTTCTTCCAGTAGAACCAGACAAATTCTCCCTTTCTTCTTTTCTTTCTTCTTCTGTCTGTCCTCTTTCTGGTTTTTCGCTCTCTGGCCCCTGATTCCCAGGTGACCAGACAGCAACCAATCAGGATCTTGTCCAGCTCCTTCCCTGAGCAAGAAAACCTTTTTTTGATCTTCCAGTTGTTACATTGTGGTATGCATTCCTGTCTCTCATCAGACTCGCTGGCACCATGGCCTTACCCCCTGTAGCTCATCAGGGAGGTGCAAGGGTCAGGTAGCCCACTGCATATCCTTGAGTTTTTTCCAGACCTGCCAGTTATTTATCACAAGCAGAGCTCTGGTACAAGCAGAAAGTTGAATCTGCTTGGTCACTGAAGTGCAGGGTCTTAGTTCACAGACTCCATCTTGACATAGTTGTATACACAGGCAGAGATCAGCAGAGTGAGGCTCACAGGGAAATAGCCCTACAGATTCCCCCCCTTGGAGATGGCATTTACTGCAAGGGAGTAAAAGCCGTCTCCAACCTAACTAGCAATACAACCAGATGGGTTAAATCAGGACTCATGGTCAAGACTAAGGACACAGGGACAATAAATGTCAGTAATTCCACACTAACACTCTATTCATGTTACCAGAAGTGAAAACTTCCTAAAATCATAACACATTGTTCAACTAAGTTACAAAAAGGCTAATACAGCAATTACTAATGCTAGAACAACTTATAGGGTGTTAGCAGTCATGTCTTAACACATGAAGTAAATCAATATCAAATCATAATCCTATAAAACGCACGGTGAGTACATATTCTGATAATGGACGGAAACTGATATGATGGAGAATCACTCAACAGAGTTACACATAGTCTCTCAATCTCATAGTGGACCTCGAGGGGTGATGAGGTGCACATGGACAACTTCTCACATCCAGAAGACCTCCAACAGGAACAAGATGGTCCACGTCATGGTGATGATGATGATAAGCATTGAACATAGTTCAAAAATAAAGTAAATGAAATGTCCACAAATAAACAAAACACATCCCAAACTTCACTTTCAGATCTCTTGATCAGTTGAAATAAAGTAAAACCACACAGATCCCCCCCAACACAAGAACAAAAGAATAATTCTTGAAAAGATAAAAAAAAACAAAAACATCCAACAGTCATGACTAAACGAGGAAAATCATGAGGAACAAGGGGAAGGAATGTTGGAAACCACAATGGATTAGGAAGCAGGGCGTCAGGAACATCTTGAGGAATGGCATCAGGAACGGAGACGGGATCAATCCAGTTGACAACTGCACCGCATCTTCCTGATTGATTTTCTTTTGTAACTGAAAAACAAAAGCACACGCAGCTATTCTGCTTCATGGTTAGTTTGGGTCATCTCAACAATGCTGGTATCTGGAACCAAATGACTAGGATGACATGGTCTCAACTGATTGATGTGGACCCATTTAAGGTTATCTTCACCTTGAGAATTTTTTCTGAGGCGAATTTGGTAAGCCACAGGTGAAGCTTTTTCCACTATAGGGAAAGGACCATGCCAACTGGGCAAAAATTTCTTTTCTTTAACCTTATTTCTTGCGAAATTGAAATAGAATACCTTGTCGCCAATCTGGTACTCTTTGGAGGTAGTCCCTTGATCATAGTAGGCTTTTCTACCTCTAGCACTACTTTCCAAGTTCTTTTGGGCAAAGGCACTTTGCAAATGTTGACGTAAATGGGTGACATATTCATGAGAGGAAGTAGCACTGGACAAGTTCACATCATTAGTCCTGTAAAGCAAATGAATTGGTAACATCATTTCCCTCCCTGTCATCATCTCAAAAGGTGACACCCCCGTAGAACGGTGGGGTGCGGCACGAATGGCCATGAGGACCAATGGTAACTTCATGTCCCAATCCTTACCTGAAGAGGATACATACTTTTTCAGAATGGTGACGATGGTACGATTAGCTCTTTCCACCTGTCCTGAGGACTGAGGTCGTTAGGCAATGTGCAATTTACTCTTTACGCCTAGCATCTTCCACATGTGTTGGATCACTTCTGCGGTAAACTGAGATCCTTGGTCTGAATCCACTCGCATAGTACCCACCGACTGGACCCACCGACTGAACACATGATTCAGTAGCAAGGTGGCCGTGGTTTCGGCGGTGCAATTGGGTGCAGGCAGGCATTCCACCCACTTGGTGAACAGGCAGGTGACGGTCAGCATGTACTTATTGCCTCTGGTGGATCGAACTACAGGTCCAATCCAATCAATCTGGATATCTGACCAGGGCATAGCAATACCCTTCTTCCTGAGCGGTGCTTGATGAGATGGAGAAGATGGCTGGAAACGACAACAGGTCAGACAACCTTGAGTATACAGCTGTATATCTTGATGCATGTGGGGCCAATAAGCCACCTGCTTCAAGGTCTCGTAGGTGATGCCTTCACCTCGATGTCCTGCACAGGGTTCATCATGAGCATGTTGCAACATGATGCCACGATATGCCGGGGGCACAACCCATTGTTCAATGCCATGCTTACTCGTCCAAATAAGCAGGTCCTGGCGGATCTCAAACTTCTCTCGGGATGTATAGAGTATCCTTAGTTCTTCATTGTGACACTCCTCTTCCGTCAATGGGTGTTCTTGTGGATTCTGGAGGTACTCATAAAATCTTCCAACTACTGGATCTGCCTTTTGAGCCGTGACAAGATCAAATGATGGGACTTCACTGTTCCACTGGAATACTGGAGTCTCACAGAGCTGCTTCGTTTGCCGTCGGGTGACAGCCTGAACTGCCACGGTATCAGGTTCTGAGAGCCGCCATAGGTCTCCTGTGAGCGCACCTTCATTCGCAAGTAGATCTGCCAAATCATTCCCTATCTTATCCGGACTATCAACTTTGGCATGTCCTTTGACTTTCTTCCAATAGATGGTCATGTCATGGTCCCGTACCAGTTGATCCAAAGCCAGAATCAAATTTCCATGATGTACCGGTTTCCCTTTAGAATTTAGCATGTTGTTCTGCTTCCAATTGGGTAGATGAGAGACGAAGTTCTGTCTCACATAATCGGAATCAGTGCATATGACTAGTTCCCTAATTCCTCTCTGTACAGCAGACTGTACTGCCACCAAAGCTGCCTCAATCTCTGCATATTGATTTGTCTGTGAACCCAAGCTGTGCTTCAGAGTCTCCTCAGGAATGGTTGGATCCCATACCACGCCCACACCTGCAACCAACTCATGGTCTGTGTCGTGGCGGAAGGCACAACCATCCACATAGACTTTTGGCATAGTATCACAGATCTTCTCATCATACGAATGATGCAGATGAGGTTCTTTCTCCTGTGGGGAACATCTGTTTCGGGCATACCTGCAAGGGAATCATGTCCTGCACAATCATGCAGGTCAGCCATACCTTGGGCTACTACATTACGATGTTTTTGAGCATACCTTACCTCTAGAGGCCATCCTTGAAGAGCCAATGTCCAGGAGACTATCCGGCTGTTGGACACCCGACCGGATTTGATTCGGTCGCTCCCCAGGAAACCGACTATTTGGTGACAAGTTTCCACGATTAGCTTCTCCCCTTGGATGTAACTCCGGAAATGTTGCAGAGCCCATACAGTGGTCCACAATGCTTTCTCACAGTCTGAATACTTCTTTTCCACATCAGATAGGCCTTTGCTGGCACAGGCCACAACCCGCTTATCAGAATCATACTTCTGATATAAGACAGCGCTCATGGAGTGATTGGAGTATCCCAGGTCCACGTAGAACTCGCGACCTCCCTCAGGGAACGCGAGGCATGGAAAGTGGCTGAGCTGATCTTTCAGCTCCTGCATAGCAGATTTCTGCTCGGGACCCCAAGCCCATGGTGCATCTTTTTTCAATAGCTTGACCAAGGGTCGGGTGATCTCCGCATACTCATCTATGAACTGTCAGGAGTAGTTGCATATTCCCAGGAAGGAACGAAGTTCAGTGAGAGTGGTAGGTTGTTTCAGTTGTTGTAAGGCTTGCACTCGCTTCTTCTGAGGTCTCAGACCATCAGCGGAAATTTCATACCCTAGGTAATTCAGTGCTTTTCTGCACCATTGTCCTTTGGCCAGGGTCAGTTTAGCTCCAGCATTTGTCAACTGTGTGAAAACATGTTCAATCTCTGCCAAGTGATCTTGAAAGGTAGGGCTTTTGATCAGGATGTCATCCACATAGACCACAGTCCCTCGAGCTTCAGCATCTGGGAGTGCTTTGTGTAGAAATATGTTGAATTCCGCAGGTGAATTGAGAAACCCAAAGGGAGTTCTGTTCCACGTATATTGTTTTTTTCCAAAGGTGAAGGCCAGCTTATATTGATCCTGTGGATGTACAGGTACGGTCCAAAATCCTGATGCCAGGTCCAAGCTGGTGAAATACTTAGCCCCCTTGATGGTAGCCAGATTCTGGTCCAGTGGAGCCATAGGCCACCTGGACAAAGGTACCCGCTTATTCAGCTGCCGGTAGTCCAAGGCAATTCTCCAGCTGTTGTTCTTCTTCAAGATGGGCCACAGAGGGGAGTTGTAGGTGCTGTTGCATTGTCTGATGATGCCCCTGGCCTCCAAATGTGTTGAGAATCTCTTGTACGGATTCGTAGGAAGCCAATGGAATCTTATACTGGCGTACAAAGACAGGCTTACTATTTGGTTCCGTAGGCACTCTGGAGACATGCAGGTCGGTAAGCCCACAATCATACGAGTCTACAGCAAACAGCTCCTTGTATTTGTACAGCAGCTCCATCAACTGCATCTTTTCTGTTTCCGTAGTACAAGCATCAGCCTGTTCCACTTGATCTTTCACCATAGCATCAAATTCTGAGAGAGGCTGATTGGGTGGAATTTCCACTTGCACTTCAATTTCTTCCTGCAGAGATGAAGTTCCAACGGCGTTCACCACTCTAGCCCTCTGGGGTTGACACATCCTCCTGGACAAAATCAAGAAGTCATCTTCCAACTGCACTTGTGAACCCATTGCATCATATGGCCAGACGAACTCCAGAGATATTAGGCCTCTGGGAGAGGTAAACAGACCTTCCGTTGTCCCCCCCCCCCCCCCCCGGCAGGTGTTCCAAGAGGGAGGCAGCCTGCCAATAATAGGCAAACTTACCTCAACATCAGGAAAAGACTCTCCCACCAGAAATCCAAAAGGGTCATCTTTAGACACAACAACTTCATCTGATTGCAGATTGGTGACTAACAAGTGAAAAGGAGCCCCAGTCACTTCCAAACATGGCAGAACACCAGTGGACAACCCTATGTCATGAAAATGCAAATGAGGGTTGAAGAACACCACGTTGTCCAACAGACGCTGTCCTTGTGCAAGACGGAGCTTGATGGAAAAATCCCTCACTCTTGCCGGAATGGTCACGTCTGCATCACAGACTACTTCACAGACCTGGGGTATGGTCTGTCCCGACTTCAAGCTAACAGGTGTTACTTCAAATTCCACTGGACCGCCATCCAGTCAGCTCCACAGGACCAGGTTCACCAAGTCCACATAAACTCCCAGTCGTACCAGGCAATCGGAGCCCAGACATAAGGGCTGTTGTAGACCTTTCACAATAGAGAAGTGGTGGGTGAAAGTCTTCTGTCCCATGGCAGGCTCTGTCCCCATTGGTCTCTATCTGCTCCTCCCTGTGTGAAGCCCCACTACTTCTTTGTCCTTTCAGCCACGCGGGGCTTCTTTCACCATTATAGCCAGGGACATGGAGCTAACACCATCTGGCTCCACACAGCTCTGTCCTGCTGAGAACTCCCTGTAAAGAACCTGGTTTTTTACCCTGCGAATATCTTCTTCCAAATGAGATATCGCACATTCCAGTCACCCAGCTTTGGACTATTTCTACCTGTTCAACTACCTTCCCCTCCCCCTGCAATACAACTACCTCTCTTCAGATCTCCACCTCCCACAGCCTCCAGATTAAGAAGTCTCTGTATCCTGAACATCTATCTGTGAGTAAATTATCTGTGATTTATTCAATAAAAGAGACTTCATAAAATAATAGAGACATCAGGTGATTGCTGTGCCAGGGTTATGCTCCATGATATTGGGGCTTCTAATTACCAAGCTCCAAGAGTCATGACAGTAGTCATGACAGCTAGAGAGGAGGAGGAGGGGACCTGTGGGTGGATGGCTAGAGAGAAGGAGGGGCTGTCCTTTTTGAAACAGCTGAGATTACGCTGTACGTTTTGTTGCTAGCTAGTGGGAAGGAAAGGGGTGACGGCAACAGACCCTACTGATCTCACATACAGACAGTGTGAAAAAAGCAAGCACCAGATTTTTTTCCTTTCGACCTGCCCAGAAATAGGGGGCAAAACAATACCTATAGAGAGCATTTATTCTGCCATTCCACTTTTTCATTTAAAATAAAAGTGTTGAAAAAGAAGTTGGCTTTTCTGTTACTTTTTTAAGTTCATCTGTCTTACGCCAGAGCTGTGATTCTCCCTGTAAGTTTTGATACTAGCTAGGAGGGAGGGGAAGGCACCAAAGCAGTGGCGCTCTGCCTTTTAAGTGCAGAGAAAAAAACAGCTTGGCTCTTAAAGCAAATCCCTGGCATTTATTTCTATCTCACTTCAGCCATTTAGGGCACGATCTCTCTTGAAAACAGGAGAGGGGCCAGCTCTTGCATCTTTTTGAAAGAAAATTAATGCCTATTTTCTTTACTGTGAGAAAAAAGTGAAGAAACAGCTTTAATAAGGAAAAATAGAATGTCTTTTCCTTTCCTGTGAGAAAAAAAGGTTAAGGTGCGCATGCGCAACTGAATTCCGTCAAGGCTGTAGGGGGCAGTGTTGAGGGGTTTTGATGTCATGTCTTTGTCACATGACCCCATCCAAGATGGCGGCTAGTAGTGGAAACAGAAAGTGACGTAATGCATACAGTGGTGTCCACCATCATGAAAAAAGGTTGTGGTTATGATATCACTTCCTGTGATATCACCAAAAGGGGTGGGGTTTGTGGGGGGCAGGATAATGCAGAAAGGGGCAGGGCTATGCAGAAGGAGTACTTCCATAGTCTCCAGTTTATGTAAGGCTTGCTGACAAGATTAAAAAAGTTCACTAACTTGCTGTTCAATCCTTCCCAGCTGTATACCCATATTGCCCAAACCCTCCTTGTTCTCTGTCACTTGGTTATGTAATAAATCTAACATTTGGGTAAACTTGTCCAAACAATCTGACAATGATTTTTCCATCTGGCTTATAGCTACCATTACCTCCTTCCAAGCTGAACCCGATCCACTAAGTGTTTTGATTTCAATCAACTGTACCCCAGCAGTAGCAGGACTCCTTCCACTGCTTGGAGCACACAAGGGGGCCTGAGCCTCATCAGAGACACACCACCTTCACAGGAGTTACCATCATAATCCAGATCTTGCAGAACAGCTGTCCTACTAAGGAAAACTGGAACTAAACCATCACCTTTAAAAAAAAATAAGTTTCACATTTTTTTCTTGTTTTGTAGTATTGGAATATAGGAGCCCAGTGGCTAGAGCCCAATACATGTTATGTATTCATAGATATTGGGTGTACTGTTTTGTATGATTTTCTTGGTAATTGAAATTACCCATTACTATTGTGTTTCCTAATTTAGCTTCCCCAGTTGTTGCTAACATTTTAACATCTTTCTTTTCCCCTGTAAACATAGAGAGCTGGATTCAGTAAATGGCACTGAAAAGTAGGCCCAGGAAAAAATTGCACTTAGCGTTATTCTATAAAGGGCACACCGAGCTGAGTGTTCTTTATAGAATAATTCTTAGTGTGTATTCCAGCCCCCAATTTTGGTTGCGAGGAATTAAACCCTGGCATGCAACTTGGGTACATAGTCCCCAAAATCTGCAACACTGCACATAATTCTTTGCCAGGCCCCCTGGTGGGTTGTGTGCGAGGGGATTTGCACATGGATCTTTACAGATTCACATGCAAATCCAAATTAGAGCCAACATCAATAATTGATTGTTAATGGATCATTATTGAATTTATTTGCGTACAGGTCACAGGTTCGCGCACAAATTTGGGTGCCATTTATAGAATCCGGGGGACTCGGGGAGAATGTCTATTCATAAGGATTCCAGGGTATAGTTTGTTTCCTACACAGCTTTCATTCTAATTGATTCAAGGCCCTCTTTAACACATAGCACTACCCCTCCACCCCATCACTGAGATATAATTTCTACCCTGTTATGACAGTGTTCCATTTGTTATCCTCCTTCCACTAGTCCTCAGAGATTCCTATTGCATCTACCTTTTCATATAGTGCTATATATTCTAACTCTCCTATTTTATGTGTGTGGGGGGGAGGGGAGGGGAGGGTCTAGCATTTGTATATAGACACTTCAAAAAATGTGTTTTGTTCCTATTAACAACTTCCTCGGCAGTTGACAGTAATGATCTGCAATTTTTCAAGTCTGTCTGCTCTTTATTTACAGGTGTCTGATCTATTGTTGCATGTATTGCAACCTCTCTGTCAGGATGCCATAACTTCCATGTTTTGATGATATCCTTCAAAGATACCTTATTCCTGAGCAACTGTCAGCTTTCCCCTAAGCTCTAGTTTAAAATTTGCTCAATCTCCTTTTTAAATATTGATGCCAGCAGTCTGGTTCTACCCTGTTTAGGGTGGCAGCCATCTTTCTGGAAGAACAGCTTCTCCCCCCTTCACCAGAATATTGTCCAGTTTCTAACAAATATATATTCCTATCCTCCTGTCTACACCATCGTGTTATCTACGCATTGAGACACCAGAGCTCTGCCTGTCTCTTTGGTCCTGCATGCAAAACAGGCACCATTTCTGAGAAAGGCACTCTGGAGATTCTGAATTTCAGGTTCTTAACTAAAAACCTGCATTTGGCTTCCAGAACCACCCTCCCATGCTTTCCTATGTTGTTGGTTACCACATGGGCCAAGACAGCACTGCTTACATTTTTTTTTCATCATACTCTTCCCCCCCCCCCCCCCCAGTAGAGGGTTGTCAGTTAATTCTGTTTCTGCTGGTCAAGCTGTCTCTGTTTATCTTTATTTTGCACTGGTATTTTATTTCTATAGATCAGTATTGAGAAGGAGTATCCTAGTGGTTAGTGCATTGGACTTTCATCCTGGGGAACTGAGTTCAATTCCCACTGTAGCTCCTTGTGACTCTGGGCAAGTCACTTAACCCTCCATTGCCCCGGTACAAAATAAGTACCTGAATATATGTAAACCACTTTGAATGTAGTTGCATAAACCTCAGAAAGGTGGTATATCAAGTCCCATTCCCCTTTTCCTATTTGAGATTCTAGATGGAATGTTGCTACTATTGAGATTCTGTTGCTACTATTTGAGATTCTACATGGAATGTTGCTATTCCACTAGCAACATTCCATGTAGAAGCCTGCCCTTGCAGATCAGCAACGCAGCTGTGCAGGCTTCTGTTTCTATGAGTCTGACGTCCAGAAACAGAAGCCTGCGTGGCCGCATTGCTGATCTGCAAGGGCAGGCTTCTACATGAAATGTTGCTAGTGGAGGAGTAGCCTAGTGGTTAGTGCAGTGGACTCTATGCCAGCCTCAAATATCATACCCAGCTCCAAGACAGCAGTATGCAGGTCCCTGGAGCAGGTTTAGTGGGTACTGCAATGCACTTCAGGCAGGCGGACCCAGGCCCATCCCCCCCTACCTGTTAATCTTGTGGTTGTAAATGTGAGCCCTCCAAAACCCACCACAAACCCACTGTACCCACATCTAGGTGCCCCCCTTCATCCCTAAGGGCTATGGTAATGGTGTACAGTTGTGGAGAGTGGGGAGTGGGATTTGGGGGGCTCAGCACACAAGGTAAGGGAGCTATGCACCTGGGAGCTTTTTCTGAAGTCCACTGCAGTGCCCCCTAGGGTGCCCAGTTGGTGTCCTGGCATGTGAGGGGGACCAGTGCACTACGAATGCTGGCTCCTCCCACAACCAAATGGCTTGGATTTGGTAATTTCTGAGAATGGCATCCTCAGTTTCCATTTTCGCTGAAAATCGGGGATGACCATCTCTAGGGACAACCATCTCTAAGGTCGACCTAAATGTTGAGATTTGGGCATCCCCGACCATATTATCGAAATGAAAGATGGCCGCCCATCTTGTTTTGATAATACGGGTTTCCCCGCCCCTTCGCGGGGACGTCCTGAGAGGACACCCTCAGGGAAACTTGGGCGCCCCGTTCATTATGCCCCTCCACGTATACTTTAATATTATTGTAGTTCATTTTGCTTTCAGTTTTAACTTATAATTGAATCTGTTTTCTCTTGTTAAATCAAGCTTCTTCATCTTATATGGAAAACATGAACACTCAACATGTTTTCTAGAGTGAATAACCCAGGGAGCATGCTCAATACTTCAAGAAAATATAGCGTGATCTGATAGCTGGGGAAGGGGGTGTCCTAAAGATATCACTTAGTAGATGACTTAAATGGAAAGGTTAGCCAGGGGACTTGGGACACTGGGGCCTGTATTCTTAGCGTATGCATTGCTGATTACTAGACTAAAAGAGCTGAATGGCACGTCAAGGACAAGCTATTCCAAGCTGCCAAGAAGATTACATCTGTTGTAGTCATTAAGAGTAGAGGAGAATCTAGGATTACCACTAGACCTCCGACATGAATATGCATTTGTAAAAGACGCAGCTTAGCAGCATTTGAACAATATTGTACATTTTGAAAAACCATAGACTTAGATCAGGGAACCCAGAGCTTTGCAGACTAGAAGGAGGAGGAGTAGCCTAGTGGTTAGTGTAATGGCTTGTGAACCACAGGAATTTGGTTCAATTCCCACTTAAGTTCCTTATGACTCTGGGCAAGTCACTTAACCCTCCATTGCCCCAGGTACAAAATAAGTATCTGTATATAATATATAAACCACTTTGATTGTCCCCATTCATCTGACCACAACAAAAATGTATTTTTGTGAGAAAATGTAGTGTACTTGCTCAATGATCTGAATACATAAGCCTGTGACCAAGAATTAGTTTTTAAAATATAGTAATACTGGGCATCACCACAGTCTGGGTTTAGGGCAAGGTGTGCTACCAGGACAATACTCTGGTCCTCAGGAGCAAAGGGGTAGGTGTCACGGTAGCAAAGCCTACTGAACAAATTCCCTCCAACTGGAGCTGAGGAGTGTGTAGAATGGAATTGCTTGAGTTAAGGGTTTCTTGGAAATACCTACATTGTGCTTCATGATCAAGAGGATGGGAGTTACATGAGAAAACATAAGACGTTTAATAATAGACTAATTACTTCACTAACAAATTGTAGAAATTTTTACAAATTAAGCAAATAAAAGCAATTCTACAGTGCCTAATGGCATCATGAAGCAATTATAACAGTAACAATTAAACTAAAGTAGCCCACAACAGAAAAATGAGGGATTGTTTAACATATTCCAAATCTCATTCACATGTAGCATTAATATAATACATAATGAGGTAGTAATCACTCTGTGCCACTGTGCAAACCCCACAGGTAATTTTAACCCACTGTAATAAAGAAAGCAAAACTACATGAGCCTTTTTGCTTTCATTTTTGCTTAACAAAATATCACCCACAGAGCGTTGTTCCTGATTTCTCCGCAAATAATTAAAACAATGCAGATAATTTTGAATAAACAAAATTATGCACATTGTTACAATCATTACCTTCTTGCCCTTTCTGGAAGTAGAGGAGAGCAGGCTGAATAACTCTGCAATGCCACAGATATAAACTTAGGGTTAGGCTGACTGATGTGTATTAATGCATATTAAATAATGCAAGTCCCCAGTGTTCTCAATGGGGCCTATTACCATTATGCACTTAAATTAACACATGTTAATGTGCATTAACGCATGTTAACTGGTTAATGCATGTTAATAAATGAGGCCCTTAGATTGTAAGCCCACTGGGGACAGGGAGGGAAACACCTACTCTACCTTAATGTAACTCACCTTAAGCTACCAATGAAAAGGAATGAACTAAATAAATAAAACGCCTCTTCAGTCAGTGGGTAAGCATGCACATACTGTGTTTTCCACTTCAATGGTGGATAATAGTTAAAGTGTGGAAATTACAGACTTTCTTTTTGCTGTAACCTTTTCATTTTATTCTCATATTACACTGCTTTATCAGTAAACTTCTGATTCTGGAACAAACTTCTGGAATGTGAATTGTTATTTAGAGGTGAGTGATAGAGAATGACATGGGGGCAAAGTTTGTCCCCACAGGCTCTGCCCCCGTCCCTGCCAGCTCTGTCTCTGTCCCCCCTCCCTGCAGGCTCTGTCCTCATCTGCAGAAGCCACAAACACTTAGGATTTTATATTTAAATCTTTTTATTAACGTATAAAAGGAACAATATTCTGTGTAACTGTTGTTTATAAATCACAAAAATAACACGATTTATTTATTTGTTGCATTTGTATCCCACATTTTTCCACCTATTTGCAGACTCAATGTGGCTTACAATAATACATCATGACAAGCGTCAATCAAGAGTAGATAAACAATGATAATAGTGACGCACACCCTCTACCCTTTCAACTCCAACAATACCTGACTTCTACTACCCTAAGGAACCCTAATCCACCCTGTTAAAATGTCCAGGGGTACAAAATACAACCTGCTCTGTAGCACTAGCAGGGGATAAATATGCCCTAAGAAGCACTGTTATGAATTTTTAATCTGTGGATGAATAATAAGTCATCAACAATCTCAAGATTCAGTCTAGCTCTCCTGTCTTCTACAGTTCTTCCTGCAATAGAAAATGTCTTCTCAGAAGATGTGCTGGCAGTAGGAATGCACAGGATCCCCTGTGCAAATTTTGCCAGTTATGGTCAGCATTTTTGCTTCTTTTTCCAAAAAATGAAAACATTGTCATCTGCATTAGTCAAACATAAATAACTGTCCAATTCATTAACAGCCTTCAAAGTAGAGAATGACATGGGGATAAAGTTTGTCCCCATCCCTGCAGGCTCTGTCCCTGCCCCTGTCCCATCCCTGCGGTTACCTCAGTCCCCGTCCCTGTGTCATTTTCTAGTGTGTGAGATAAAGTGATCCCCCAGGTCCTGACCTGTAGGCTATTGCTGGTCCAAATCCCACAAACCTGTTCACCAGTGACAAAAATGTCAGTAAACATTTTTGCTGCAGCCTCCGAAGGTTTATATTTGCAATAGGTTGTAGTAATTTTCTTTAAAATAAAAATGGTCATGGCCAGCACAGAGGTCTACCTTCCCATAGGTACCGTATGAAAAAAATGCACATGCAGAAAGTTTCTGTGCCAAACTCGCCTGACTTGAAAATATCACCACTGGTAGTAGGGCTTCCATTACTAATTTTTGGTTTTCTGACTCATAAGTTGTACCCAGGAGTGGCCTGTGAAAGATGCAGAGGTATGTGAGGTCATGTGCCGAAACTCATTGCAGAGCCTCATTTGCACAAATCAGTAGAGACAGAAAAGTGAGACGTGAAGAGGCATAATCGAAAGTTTTCCTGAGGACGTCCTCGCAGGACGTCCCAGCAAAGGGGCGGGGAAACCCATATTATCGAAACAAGATGGGCGTCCATCTTTTGTTTCGATAATACAGTCGGGGACGCCCAAATCTTGACATTTAGGTAATCCCTAGAGATGGTCATTTCTGATTTTCGGCAATAATGGAAACTAAGGATGCCCATCTTAGAAATTACCAAATGCAAGCCCTTTGGTCGTGGGAGGAGCCAGCATTCGTAGTGCACTGGTCCCCCTGACATGCCAGGATACCAACCGGACACGCTAGGGGGCACTGCAGTGGACTTCATAAATTGCTCCCAGGTACATAGCTCCCTTACCTTGTGTACTGAGCCCCCCAAACCCCACTACCCACCACTGTACACCACTACCATAGCCCTTACAGGTGAAGGGGGGCACCTAGATGTGGGTACAGTGGGTTTGTGGTGGGTTTTGGAGGGCTCACATTTACCACCACAAGTGTAACAGGTGGGGGGGATGGGCCAGGGTTCGCCTGCCTGAAGTGCACTGCACCCACTAAAACTGCTCCAGGGACCTGCACACTGCTGTCATGGAACTGGGGTATGATATTTGAGGCTGGCAAAAAATATTTAAAAATTTTTTTTGAGGGTGGGAGTGGGTTAGTGACCACTGGGGGAGTAAGGGGAGGTCATCCCCGATTCCCTCCAGTGGTCATCTGGTGAGTTCGGGTACGTTTTGTGGCTTGGTCATAAGTAAAAAAGGACCAAGTAAAATTGTCCAAGTGCTCGTCAGGGACGCCCTTTTTTTTCCATTATGTGTTAGGGACGCCCAAGACCCACTTTCGCTACGCTTCTGACACACCCCGTGAACTTTGGTCGTCCCCGCGATGGAAAGCAGTTCGGGACGCCCAAAATCGGCTTTCGATTGTGCAGATTTAGGCGTCCCTGGGAGAAGGACACCCATCTGCTGATTTGTCTCTAAAGATGGGTGTTCTCTTTCGAAAATAAGCCTACATGTGTGAAAAACATGGTTATTCAATGGTAGGGCCAGCCCTGGATATATTATGGGGCTCGTTTTCGAAACAGAAAAACATCCAAAAAATTATATAACAAGCAAATATACATTTTTCTCACAGAAAAAAAACATCTAAAGCATATAATTAAACAAAAAAAAATCATTCAAGTCTGCTAATCGCTTAAAAGAAAACGTTCTCAGAGGGAGTGTTCCGTTGGCGTTACATGGACTCTGTTAAGTGATGAATGTTTTCTGCCCATAATTGATAGTAAAATGACTTCCTAGGGGAAAGGAAGAAAAATGTCCGGATTTAAACCTGCTTTAAAAGCTTCTAGGGTAAGGCCAAACCTGTCTTTAGAGCCATTTGTGATTTTGCTGAGTTGGAGAGTGGAGAAGTGGAAGTGGTCATTTGTGAGAAATAGTGGAGAGTTGCCGAGTGCTTTGTTATCTGTGTCTGTTTGTCCCAGTCTGAACCTTTTGACCTTTACATTTTATGACTTGCTTCCTCTGTGTCTCACCTCCTCAAGTCCTTGCCCACACCTGCTAGCCCCCATCCCTTCTTCTGTATCCTGCCCCCTTCCTTAATCTAAACCCTCATTGCCCCCAAACCCCCACACCTCCCATTCTACGTCCCTACTTTCTTGTCTTCTGGCATAAAGAGGCATCTTGCTGCTATTTGGAATTCTGCCAGGTACTTGTGACCTGCATTGGTCACTGCTGGAAGCAGGATACTGGGCTTGATGGACCCTTGGTCTGACCTAGTATGGCTATTCTTATGTTCTTATGAGTGAGTGCTTTGTGCTGCTGCTGTGTATGTGAGGACTGTTTGCTGGTGCTGGGAGAGTGAATGCTTAGTGCTGCTGCAGCTGTGTGTGTACCTGGATTATTTGTTTGTGGTGAAAGAGTGAGTTTTGTGGGCAGCTGGTGTGTATCTCATGACTGTGTGCTGGTGTGGGGGCTGGTGCAGAGTCTCATGAGGTTCAGTAGGTGGAGGTGTGCATAGTGGTGCTTCTGGGGTCAGTGGGTTGCACCTGTGGTGGTGGTGGGACACCTGCATGCCAATCATGGATGCACTGAATGCTTTGGTGGCTCATGCCTTTCTGGAGGTGGATGATAGTTTGGAGGGGAGGCCCTGGAGGAGATATCCTTATCAGAGAGCCTTCAGGCCCTGCACCCACTTCATGGACCTCAATGACCAGGAATGCCTGACTAGGTTCCATTTTGACAGGGTTGCTATACAGCACCTCTGTGAACAGCTACAACCCCTCCTCCAGCCCAGAACATGCAGGAATAGTCCTGTGCCAGTCCGTCTGAAGATCATTGCCTCCCTCGTCCTTTTGACCATCAGGTGGCACAGAAAGAAGTCCTAGGAGACTGGACTGCACAGGTGTGGAATAGGAACACTGGAACTGAAGGCAGCAGCTGCAGAGCTGGAGACTAGAACACCGAAACTGGAACAGGTAAGGAACAGCTGAGCTGAGGTCTGGAGCACTGGAACTGGAACAGCAAAACTGAGGAGTTGAGCACTCGAACTGGAACAGTGGAGTTGAGGTCTGGAACACTCGAATTGGAACAAGGTAAGGTAAACTTGGCAGTAACAGAAGGCAGGGTGGACTTGGCAGGAGCAGGAGGCAAGGCAGAAGGGAGTTCCAAGAGCTGAAGTAACCCCCCCCCCCCCCACACACACACACACACACCTGGGGAACATCACAGGAGAGCGCTGCCCCCTGCTTCGGATGCCTTGCTCTTTAAAAGGAGAGCTTTGACGTCCGTATGCACCTAGGGATGCCAGCTTCACAGCATAGGAAACAGAGGCTAGAGTGCATCAGAGACATTGTGGAGTGCTGCCTGAATGACTCATTGAGATGGGGCAGAGGCAGGAACCCTGAAAATACCCCAAGGTGAGTCAGGGGGCTGGGGTACCGCTGTGGCCATTACATCCCTTCAGTTAACTTTCATGTTCCTGGGCCCCCTCAACAACCCTGTCAAATGCATAATATCCCATTTAAAATGTGGGCAATTCCAAAAGCCATTTACACTAGTAAATGGGCTACTTGAAATTTGTCAGCTCTCCCTTAAGTAAAAGATTATGCTGATGATTCTTGGGGGTTATGTAGCTTTCAGGATCTATTGTATTTCTTTGACTGCAGCTTCTCTTGGCTGTCCCCAGAACCTGCTGCCGTAGGTTACTGCCTAGTCTCACCTAATGGTTAAGCTGGCCCTGCTCATTGAAGCAAATTTGTCAGTATGCAACTGGTTTATCTGTAGGCCCTAAAAGATTCTTATGGTTGAAGGAACATGGTCTGACATAGGTTGTAGACTTCATACAGGGGGCAAAGTATATCTCCAGAGTGGAAATACTGGACAAATGTGCAAAACCGCCTAATATTTTTAGTTCTGCAGCTGGAGCACTTTCTGCACACAAATAAGAAGCTCCTCCAGAGGCCTTTAACACTATTAGAAACCACAAAGGTCAGGTGGGCCGAGGATTGATGTTCAAGTTCTATAAAATTTTAACTATAGAAGTGGAAGAGATAGCACACCGGCATCGGGGAAATGGAAGACAGAGGTACCTTGGCTTAGAGACCAGTGGGGTGAAGTATGGAAAAATGTTCCTAGAATGACTTCCAGCACTACACATGTAGACACACAGTGCAAGATCATGATCCAGAGTTATTGAATCCCTTTGCAGTACCATGCCAGATGTATGTTGGAGGGGATGTGGGGCGAGGGAGACATTCAAGCATATGTGGTGGGACTGCCCAAGAATAAAAACTTTTTTGGAAGCCATGATGGAGGCAAGTCTCAGGATTACACATAGCAAGATTAATATGGATCATGCTTTAATGCTGTTAGGATAAGGAGGAGCTAATAAGTTATTTACTGTTCACCACATGGATGGTAATACAGTGACTGGAAAAAAAAGTGAACTAGATTTTGTCATCTAACTTTGTTGCTTAACAGCATAATTTAAGCAAATTATGACAAGCAACACTTTGCATAATTGACCACTAGAATTCCCTGCTTATTTACTTTTTTCTACTGTGCAAAAGTGATATTAGTGTGATATTGTGTACACTAACTGTGAAAAAAAATGCTTACTGAAGAAGATAGAGTTGTTATCAAGTTTTTGTGACAAACTAAACATTACAGTGCAAAGCAACTTATTGCTGAATTCCTGACAAGAATTGGACATTAAGGGGCTTAAATAAGCTTCTGAAAAAGATTGCAACTGGTACAACAGAACATTGGAAGGATAGTGACTGCATGGGAAGAACTTGATCAGCACATAATCAATACTACAATAAGACAGTGGCATACATATCTTTGTGCTTATGTGTCTGCTGAGGGAGGACATTTTGAATAAATTCTCTGAGTGAAATTAATCTTATCATTTACTTTGCAGGAGTAGCTCTGTGTTTATTACTATTGCATTAGTGCCATAAAACTATTGTGTAGAAGAATTTGCTGGTTTTTTAATGTCTGCAATAGAAATGTGCACTTTAAGGCCCTCATGAACAAAAGCCCTGCGCTGTTCCAAACAGTGCCCTAAAAATAGCGCTGGGACAGCGCAGGGCTTTTCTGCATCGATGATCAAAGATAATGCATGCAAATCTAAGCAGCGCTATTATCTTTGATTATCATGTTGATGTGCGGGAGAATTGCGCCTGAGCTTGCGCTCAGCACAATCCTCCCGCACTTGTTTGACAGGTCTGGGCTGTCAAAAGCCCAAACCTGTCAAACAGCCTGCCAGGCCCGAACAACGAGGGCTGGAGGACCGAACGTTGTCTCCAGCCCCCCCCAAACACCCAGAAAATGTTGAGGCCGCCGCCGCCGGCCAAACCCTCTCCCACCCTCCCACCCAGTGACGGGGGGGGGGGGGCTGGAGGTCCCCCCAACGATTTGACCCCCTCCATGCCCAGGGAGGGCTGGAGATCTGGTGGGTCTCCAGCTCCCCCCCCCCGAACCCCCATAAATCGTGGTGGCCGCCTCCGGCCAAAAGCTAACACACCCTGTTATCCATCGATGGGAGGGGGGGGCTGGAGGTCCGGTAGACCCCAACTCCTCCCCCCCCCCAGCATTCTGCATTGAATCCCTGGTGGTCCGTGGTCACCCTCCGTCCCTCCTGGCCGCCCCCCCTACCTTTTATTGGAGGAGGGACGCAGCCTGCCTGCCTCCCTCCTCTTCCTGTCGATGCCGCTGAAAAATGGCAGCTCCCAGCCCCGACCATTGCATCCTGAGATGCGCTGGGCGGGGCTACAGACCATGTAAGGGAGCGATTCCCTTACATGGTCTGTAGCCCCACCCAGTGCATACCTGGATGCAATGGGCAGGGCTGGGCGCTGCCATTTTTCAGCGGCATTGACAGGAAGAGGAGGTAGGCAGGCAGGCTGCGTCCCTCCTCCAACAAAAGGTAGGGGGGCGGCCACGGACCACGGACCACCAGGGATTCAATGCAGAACGTTGGGGGAGAGGAGTTGGGATGGGCTGGAAGTCCACCGGACCTCCAGCCCCCACCCCCCGTCGATGGATAACAGGGTGTGTTAGCTTTTGGCCGGAGGCGGCCACCACGATTTATGGGGGTTTGGGGGGCTGGAGACCCACCGAACCTCAAGCCTCCCCGTCGCTGAGTGGGAGGGTGGGACAGTGTTTGGCCGGAGGCGGCCACCACGATTTATGGGGGTTCGGGGGGGGCTGGAGACCCACCGGATCTCCAGCCCTCCCTGGGCATGGAGGGGGTTGGATCGTCGGGGGGGACCGGAGGTCCACCGGACCTCCACTCCCCCGTTTGCGTTTGCTTTGGGGGGGAACGGGGGCCTGCCAGCATGCAACTGCATGCTGGACAGGGCTCACCATTCCTCCCCAATGATCCGCAAAGTCTAACACCAGCTCAGAGCTGGCGTTGATTTTGCCGCAGCCAGCGACCCAATCTTTGGCGCCCTGGCCGCTGATCATTGGGGATGAATGCGTTAAGCGCTGATTAGCATGCATTTGCAAGCTAATTACGCTAGAAGCCCTGTTTAGCATGCATTTGCATGCTACTTGCGCTAAGAGCCCTCAAGTGCGTTGTTTCAGGCGCTCGAGGGCTCTGATCATGGGTCAGCAGCAAACTCCGGCGCTAGTATGGCGTTAACAGCCTCTAGCGCCAGAGTTTGCTTTTGATCATGAGGGCCTAAATGTGTTGCTGCTGCTCCTTGTGATCTTGGGCAAGTCACTTAACCCTCCATTGCCTCAGGTACAAACTTGGATTGTGAGCCCTCCTGGGACAGAGAGATATCCGGAGTGCCTGAATGTGGCTCACCTTGAACCTACTGCTGAAAAAGGTGTGAGAAAGAAGGAAAGTCTGTTTCAGTGTGTCTGGTATCCTTAGGTGGCTCTCAGCCTTTCTTCTCTGTGCATTAAATTTATTTTATTCAAAACTGACACATATGAAACAGGCGCTAGCAAGGTTTTCCTCTGAGTGTGTGTGTTTTACAGAGTGTGTGTGAGAGTGAGTGTGTGGTAGAGAGAGAGAGTGAATGTGTGAGTGTGTGTGACAGAGAGAGTGAGACTGGGTGCGAGAGTGTGTGTGTGTGAGAATGAGAGTGTGTGCCAGGGGCCCCTCCTCCCTCCCTCCCAGTTCCAGTGTGGCCGCGCCCCCTCCCTCCCTCCCTCCCAGTTCCAGGGTTCCCCCCCTACCTCCCAGTTGCAGGGTCAGCCCTCTCCCCCTGCCTCCCTCCCTCCCAGTTCCTGGGTCTGCCCACCCACCCACCCACCCTCCCAGGGTCGTTGCCCCTCTCTCTCCCTCCCTCCCAGTTCCAGTGTCGTTGCCCCCCCCTCTCCCCCACCCCTTCCAGCCACCCTGCGATGTTTAACTGTAAAATTAGGGAGCTGTGTAGTGTAATAAAACGCACCTGCAACGTTGTGAAGCTGACTTGTGGCTTCACTGAAGTGAAGGGTTCGTAAGGTTCGTCAGATTTCTCAGTCTGTCAACATCTCTCTCGGGCCTACCCTCGCGCCTCTGATAGGTCCGCCGCCCTCGACGTCATCACGTTTTGACGTGAGGGCGGGGCTGAGAGAGATGGTGACAGACTGACGAATCTGACGAACCTTACGAACCCTTCACTTCAGAGAAGCCACGGTGTCAGCTTCAGAACGTTGGAGGTGCTTTTATTATAGTAGAGACAAGAATTGCTCCTAAAGTGACAATGGAGCCCTGATATCTCAGTTCACTATGACAGCAGCTTACTTCAAAGTGCGTACGTACCACCATTTTTTGTTCAAAATAAATGGTACCCAAAGTTGGCCCTGGGATGATCTGCGCTAAGCAAGTATTCCGTAATGGTGCTCTGCGCAGATCATCCTTTATAGAATACTAACTTATTGTGCATTTTATATCTAACTTTGCGTGTAAGCACTGACGCCTTCCAAAGGCTGGTGTAATGCTCGTGCCCAACTCATGGAAGTTAGGCGCACACATGCCGGTATTCTATAACATCACATCTAATTTCTAGGAACACCCTGACCCACCCATGCCCCTCCCATGACCACATCCCCTTTGGAGTTGCACACTATGAAATTTAGGCATGCATGTTATACAGTAGGGTGTAGGACAGACACACACGTAACCTTATTACTGCTAATTAAGTGCTTGTTAACTCCAATAATTGACAGAACCTAATTAACTAATTAGTTTATTAAGAAATCTGGGATCTGTGCACAAATTTGGATGACCTATACTGAACCTGGGAGATAGTCACTTCCTGAACTGCGTGATCATCAGCTCAGACTGAAAAAGCGAGGTGATCCTACCTTATGGCACCAAACCTGTCCCGGTGACCCCAGAGCCAGTTAGGTTTTCAGAGTATCACCCATGAACAGGCGTGAGATAAATCTGCTCATATTGGGTGTCCAATGCATTCAGATTTGTCTCATATATATTCATTGTTATAATCTCAAATGACTACTTCAAAATTTATTACAAAAATTTTTTTTACAAAATAATCTTCATTTACATAAAACAACACTCACATTCACACACATTTCTCACATACCACAAAATATAATTAAATATTCAAACTCTGAACAGTCAAGTCCATGAAAAAATCACTTGTCCGTGTTGTAATCAGTCCATCTTTACATTCCTTTAGTGAATCTTCAATAAATCTTCTTTATATTAATCCCACGATCAATCCAATCATATGATTAATCGTATCTTTGTAAATCATTCAATATACTCCAGATGAAAAAAGTATTGACCAGTCCAAAAGATGAAAAACTTGTCCATTCCAGATAATAAAATTATTGACCAGTCCAGAAGGTGAAAAGCTTAACCAGCAACACACATGGAACTTAACTGCTCCACTCCACTTCTTATATCAATCTCTGTTCAAGAGCGTAACCTCCATCTGGTCTCAACACTGGCCGTGTTTCAATATCCTTCTTCAGGAGACCTACTGTAACAGCTTCACATCATTGTCTAGTACACCAAGACAGTTCGCCGTACTGCCTGCATCGACTCTCACAAACAGATCGCCAATGCGCCCCCCCCCCGGCAAAATGACACCTCCCCCCTCGGCAAAATGACCCACCCCCCGGGTGCACGCCACTGGGGGGGGTACCGCGGCGCTCGCCTGTTGGCTCCAAAAAGTTCGCTAACTTCACTCGTTCGCTGCAGCTCCCTCTGCCCTGGAACAGGAAGTAACCTGTTCCGGGGCAGAGGGAGCTGCAGCGAACGAGCAAAGATAGCGAACTCGGAGCCAGGCGCGCACCACGGCACCCCCCAGCGGCGTGCACCCGGGGCGGACCGCCCCCCCTTGGTAGGCCACTGGGCCAGAACAGGCAGTCTGTCTTAACTACAAGTAAAAATATTCAGATTGTGACCATCACCTCAGGGACAGCACAACCACTCCTTCCACTCCTAGACACTTTTTAAAATCAGATGGGCTTTTGTTTGTATAGTGACTCTACTGGATGTGGAGACCACTAGTCCCAAGCATTTTTACTTTGGGTAACAAGGGCCACCAACCCAGATCCTACTTTTAAATAGGGCCAGAAACTTTGTGAAATAACACAAAATCCTGCAAGAAGACACTCAAAACCTATACTGAAAACTCACCACACCATAACAGCCCTAACCCACCTATGAAAAGACAGTGACAAATATTATATTGGGTCTCCATCTCTTTTCCACTTTCTGTGAATCAGTCTTCTCACAAATGCTTTTCCAGGTTGTCTTTTCCATTTCTTCTCTTTCTTGTCTTCTTATTTCTGTGTGTTTCCACTAATAGTGGCAAGACAGGAATTTCTGGCTGACCACAAACTGACAAGACCATTGCCATTACATCCCAACCAACTGTCTTGTTACAAACTGACCAGACCCCCCCCCCCCCCCCCCATTGTCATGACATCCCAACTGTTTGTTACTGAGCAGAGGTGTGGCAAGGACACTAAGGCCCTATCACAGGTCTCCTATGTACTTGCAGGATTGCTGATTGGGTGATATATGAGGTGGTCCTTTGTGATGGGAAGGGTATATAAGTAACTGCTCATCTAAAGAGACTCTGAAATAGTCCGGATAGTAGGAGAGTTTCATATCCTTGCCACAGGCTGTTTCTAGGGTACTCTCCTCACCCCCCCCCCCCCCCCCCCCCCACTCCGATAGAAACTAATTCTCTATAACTATGAATCTTTCTTTCTTTCTTTCTTTCTTTCTTTCTTTCTTTCTTTCTTTCTTTCTTTCTTTCTTTCTTTCTTTCTTTCTTTCTTTCTTTCTTTCTTTCTTTCTTTCTTTCTTTCTCTCTGTTCTGTAACCTTTGTATGAGGAACAGACTCTCCTTCCTTCTTTTTCTCTTCTTAATAATTCATATAATTACTTATAATTAACAGAGGTAGTGATGTTAGATTTTGTAAGTTTGTTATAACTTGCAACTACACATTCCCTGCCCTGTCCCTCACTCACTAGTTTGTTCCGCTGCCTGCCCGTCACCTGAGAAAGAAACGAAGCCCCGCATGGGGTCATCATAGGTCTATGTGTTCCGCCAACTGCCGGTTTCCCTCCTCCTTTGCCCTCCCATGATGTAACTTCCTGTTTTGCAGAGGGCGGAGGAGGAGAGAAACCTGCAGGGGGTGGTGCACATAGAGCTATGATGACCCCACGTGCGGCTTTATTTGTTCTCAGCCAAGGCACCGGCAGGCAGCGGGGGAGAACTATTGAGTGAGGGACAGGGCAGGGAAGGGAAGCTAAGTTTGCAGTTCCTTGAGGGGCTGGGGAAGCCTAAGCTATGGTGCATAGGCACCATTTTTTAAAAAACTTTTTTGGGGGTGCAAATGCTCCCCTTGTGCCCCCCCTAGCTGTGCCTCTGCTCCTCACAGAATCACCACCCTCACCTCCTCAAACCTGAACACAAGCAACTGCTAACCCTTTATTATCTTAAAAATAGGACAAAACCCCGCAAACATTCCTCAAGAAATCTGCTCCCCAAAAAGTATTCAATTGTTTCTAAAAATGTACAAAATTCTGGTCTTGCCTCAATCCTGAAATTAAAGTTGTTTAATTTCAGGACTGAGGCAGCTGCCTAGATCTGAAGTTGTTCAGATCTAGGCAGCTCCTCCTTTCAAAACTCTGAATATAAAAGATTAAGGTGGAGACCAGACACACCAAAACTCAAAAGTCTGATGGGAAAGTAGCTGAGAGAAGAGCTGGCAGGATGGGTGAAGAGGATAGCTATTGTTTCTGCCATTTTGCCTAGGCAGTCAGTGATTCAGCTGTTTGGGGGAAGCTAAGGTGGGGTGGTGCTACCAAGAGAGTTTGTGCTGTTGTGTGGTGGGGCAAGGCCTATGTCAGCAGTAAAGGGACAGTGGGGGCACTTTGAAGACGGCAGGGAAGGATCCCTTTACTGTGTCGCTGGTGCAGACTATACCAGTTTCAACTTTCCTCCCTCTAGTATCTCTCTTACGGATGATATTATGCACATTGGGAATTATGGGCACAATATAATAATAATAATAGTACACACCAAACTAATATATACAAAATAATATTAAACAGAATAGTATCTGTCCTACAGAACAATACATTTCTAACCATGTTTTAAGCACCATTATCTTATCTGCTCTTTAAGAATAAACAACTAAGGTGGCTGTCTCCACACTCTTGAGAATTCCCCCAAAATTCAGTTTAATAAAAACATTCCCATATGGGATTACAATAACTGAGTTCTTGTCAGACTGATTTATCAAAAACATATTCCTTTGAAACATAATTACAGTTAGAGATCCCCAAGAATCTCTGAATATTTTCTAAGAAAATATTCAGGGAAAAGTACGTGAATTCTGGACAGTTAAAAAAAACAAAGATTTTTTTTTTTCCCACGGGCAAGATTCTCAAATGCCACCAATTTATGGTGAATGTTCAAATTATGTTTAATTGCTGAAGCACCAGGTGACTGTAGACCATTCATTTGTAATTCCAACAGATTACATCTGAGTTTCAGCTGTGGCAGTTCTACTCTTTAACTCATCAAAGTTAGCATCAGTTCTGGAGTAAAACTGCAAAGCTATTTCACTATCCCTTTTACAAACTATTCTATTGAAACAACAAATCCTCCCCTAGTCCAACAAAGATACATTTTCTTGGGCTCAGATCTCTCGTACCCTGGATCTCAGGGATCATGATCTCTCGAGGTTATGGAGATGGAATACTACTAGGACTATTGGAAAACTATAAACAGTTTTGCAGGGTTGAACCAGGGCGGCTCAAGAATAGTGGCGCCCTGAGCCAAAGTGCTTTGGTGGTAGTGTCCCCCTCCCCCAATCGCATTGCCTCCATCACCCCTCCCTCCCCCCCCCCCCCCAGTTCAGCATATTTCCCCCCCCCCCTCTTTTGCTGGCATCTCTCCCTCCCAAACCAGTCTCTCTTTCCTCGTCCTCTGCCTTCTCAGCCCCCTTCCCCATGGGTCTGGCCGTGCTTCCTCACCTCTCTCACTCTCGTGCGATTGTGTAAAGTTTACGTCGGGTGACTTCGCCAGGCAGCACCATGATAGGCTACCTTCAGCTAGACCTCAAGTCTGTCCCTCTGTTGCACCCTGCCTCCTCTGATGCAATTTTCTGTGGGTGGGATGCAGCAGAGGGGAGATCCAGGGTCCGGACAAACGCAGCTTGTCATGTTGCTGCTGCTGCTGCTGACCGACATAAGCTTCACAGGACTGTGGAGCGTGAGAGAGGGAGGGAACAGTAACAGACCTGCGAGGAGGATCAGATGCTGGGGTATTTTGGTACCCTTAATTGCTGGTGCCCTGAGCCAGAAGCTCACAGTTCCAATGGTTAAGCCAGCTGTGGTTTGAACGAAACTGCTAGGTTCTAACTACACACTACATTAGGGCTGACTGGAGATACCATAGGTCAGTGATGGCGAACCTTTCAGAGACCCGAGTGCCCAAACAGCAACCCAAAATCTAATTATTTATCGCAAAGTGCCAACAGGGCAATTTAACCTGAATAAGAGCAACGTGGGTTTTAAACTGGTTCTAGCCAGTTTAGAACGCAAGTAGTAAACCGGGGGACATGCACAAAAGGACATTTTCCTGTCACAGTAGCAGCCAACGAAAATGTGTATGCAAATGAGCAAATTAGTATTAAAATACTAATCCGATGTGATGCACTACCGTTTTTCGAGGAAGTGACCGTGGAAAACCTAACGGGAGGTCTGCACCTCCCGTTAGGTTTTTCTCATTGGGCTGATGCCCTCCCGATTGCCCTCCCTCCCAGCACCGGGCATCCCTCCCTCCCAGCACCAGGCAGGCCCTCCGAGCACAAGGCAAGCAGGCAGGCCGGCCAGCCGCCCTCCTCTGAACACAAGGCCACCTGCCTGCCTGCCCGCCCTCCATCCCTCCAAGCACAAGGCCTCCTGGCTGCCCGCCCTCCCTCCCTCTGAGCACCAGGGCCCCCCTCCGAATTTAAAAGTCATACCTGGTCAGGGTTAAGGCGGCATTGGCAGCTGCAGCAGTGAAAAGCGTGCTGGTTTGGTGCACTTTCAGCCTTCCCTTCTGTCTCTCAAGCTCTGCTCCCACCCTTGCGGAAACAGGAAATGAGGGCGGGGACCAGAGCTTGAGAGACAGAAGGGAAGGCTGAAGGTGCGCCGAGCCAGCGCTTTTCACTGCCGCTGCCGCTTTAACCCCAAGCAGGTATGACTTTTATTCGGAAGGGGGCTGGAACTGGCTGAGGCGATGGCGCGCGTGCCAACAGAGAGGGCTCTGCGTGCCCTCTCCGGCACGCATGCCATAGGTTCGCCATCACTGCCATAGGTGATGGGGGGGGGGGGGTTGTTCAACAGAACTCAATTAGGTTCCTAGACATAATTTCTGATTCTTAGTCTATTTTAGTGCCGTGAATGCCAATGGATTTCTTGAGATATAGAGGGGCATTTTCAAAATGACATCTAAGTGCAAAAAAAAAAAAAGTTTAGCACAAAACTTCCAATAAACAACATCCATCTCACAACTGTTTTGAACGGAAAAAGGTTGGAGTTTACTGTTCAAAAATACATTAGAACATTCAAAATGGGGGAGGAAGTGACGTCACGCTACTGAATGGAGCAGTGAGAACGAAGCTCCCGCTGATCAGCACTAAAAAAAGCATTTAAGTAGCGATCCTTACCCCTCCAATCGGCTGAAAAGCATAGCGAGTGGACTGGAGAATAAGAACGAAATCAAATGATGTCGCAAGCAAAGGCAAAACTGCCGGACCCTAGCAGCGTTCTCATATCAGCAACAGAAGGGAGAACGGAACAAAATGGCGCCCGCAGCACGAGGGAAGAACATGAAAACGCAGAGCGAGCACGCGAAGAGCCTTCAAATGAAAGAATGGAGGTAGAACCAGAAATATGGGCGAAGCTCTGCTCATGGTTTCAAGAGATTAAAACGGACCTCAAAGAAGTGCGAAGGGACTTTGCCCAACTGAGCGCGGAGCTGAGAGGGGAAATAACTGAGCTAGGAAATCGAGTCCTGGAGGTGGAGAATGAGCAAGAGGAGCAGGGAGAAGCGATAAAAGCTATGGAGCAACAATTGGAAGAGCGGAAAAATGAAGCTAGATACCTCATAGACAAAGTGGAGGACCTAGAGAATAGAAGCAGACGCTCCAATATAAGAATTCGGGGGGTACCTGAGGTACCTGAATTTAACAATTGTGAAGAGGTGGTGAGATCCATTGCAGCACAATTGTATCTAATGAATCTGAATGCTATGATAAAACAACCATAAGCATTGAACGTGGCCCATAGGGCATTGGGTGTACGAAGACAAAACCAGCCGAAAGATATAGTGGCATGCTTTACAAAATTCACAGTGAAAGAAGCAGTGATGAAGAAGGCAAGAGGGGCGGCCCCTATAACGTGGGAGAGCTACCCGATTGAATTATACCAGGACATATCAGCACTAACCCTCAAACGAAGGGGAGAACTCCGTCCGTTGACTGCACAGCTGAGAGATGAAGGAATATCATATAAATGGCAGTACCCATTTGCCCTAACCTTTTTTCAAGAGGGAAAGCAAAGGAGAGTGGCATCAATTGAGGAAGCGCAGGAGTATCTGAAACGAAGGGAGACGGCAGAGGATCCGCCACAAGAGGGGCAAGGAGCGGTAGTCTGCCCTCCAAAACCTAAATGGCAAAGGGTATCACAAGGCCGAGGGCGCCTCCGACGACAACTATCGGGCAAGCAAGTGCATTCACGAACGGGAAAATGAGATGGACAACAGAATGACTGGATGATCGATCACTGGAACAGGTTGGCAAAGAACTATATCAATAGGAGGGGAAGGAGAAGTCACTAGAGCGAGCTGTGAGACGGGAGATGACGTCACTCCTCTCAACTAGAGGCATGAGCCCAAAGGAGAATGGGTCATGCCCTTTGTGTGAAAGGGGGGGAAGGGGGGGAGGGAAGGGGGGGGGTCTAGAGGGGAGTATCTGGTGGTTGCTGACTAGGCTAGTTTATAGGGGAAAGAAATGTATAACATGTTTCAATGTGTGACATGGAATGTTAAGGGCCTCAATTCGCCCATTAAGCGTAAGCGCATATATACGGAACTGTTAAAAATGAAAGGTGATATAATTATGCTGCAAGAAACGCATGTAAAAAAATGTCATGAGAAAATGTTAGCCTACAAAAGATATCCAGTAATGTACCACGCTGCGAACAGGCAACATCATAAAAAGGGAGGAGTGTTGGTGGCCTTCTCAGATAAACTGCCATGGCGCATTATTAAAACAGTAGAAGATAAGGGAGGCAGATATCTTATGGTGATAGCCTCACTGTATAATACTCAATATACATTTATGACAGTGTATGCACCCAATGAAGGCAAGGTAAATTTATAGAAGAACTTGAAACAGTGATACAAGAAAACATGCAAGGCAATTATTATTGGTGGGGATTTCAATCTGACCCTGAACCCGATGATGGATAATTCAAAAGGGGAGGCGGGATATGCTAGAAAAGATAGAGAAAAGATCTCCAGTTTTATGCATAGATGGGGTCTAATAGACTTATGGAGGGTTGTCACACATGCAGGAAAAAGACTATACATACTATTCAGCACCGCATAATTCATACTCAAGGATTGATCTCTGGCTTGGGGATGGGCTGGTGACCAGAGCTATAAAAAAAATATCAATAGGCATTCGTATATGGTCTGACCTAGCTCCAGTCCAGCTGACTATTGGGAGTGGAAAGTCAGAGGGAGGTAGAAAGTACTGGAGGCTGGATGAAGCTCTATTACATGATCCAGAGAATGTGGGAAAGGTGGAACAATACATAAAAGAGTACATTGAGTTTAATGACGTGGCAGAAGTCCGCCCAGAGAGCCTTTGGAGGGGTTAAAGGTGGTATTGAGAGGGCAGCTGATCTCCCTCAGGGCCCATTTAACTAAACAAAAAGCAGCCAAAGAGAGAGAACTTAGAAAGGGGATAGCCCAGCTAGAGCGCAACATAAGGCGAAACCTGAAGATATAAATCTCCAGAATGAACTTCATAAATATAAAATGCAGCTTAATGAGCTGCAGTTGGCAGAAATGGCGAGTCAATTGCAACAAGTCCAACAGGAGCAATATGAGCTGGGGGATAAAGCAAGTAGATTGCTAGCAAACAGCTGAAAAAGCAGATGACACGAAACCATATTCATAGTATTAAAACACAACAAGGCCAGGCAGTCACAGAAACAGGGGATATACAAGAGACATTCCATAATTTTTACACAAGTCTCTATAAATCAGAAGTGGACCGCTACAGCTGGGAGATAACTACATATCTACAGGGGGTAGAGCTACCACAATTGACACAGGGAGAAAGAGAGCGCTTATCGGAGCCAATAGGAATTAGAAGAGATAAAAGAAGCAATTAAAAATTTACCACATGCCAAGGCTCCAGGGCCTGATGGGTACCCTGCAAGATTTATAAAGCTATATGCATCCCTGTTGGCCCCACTTTTGTGGAGACTGGTTTCTGGCGTATGATCAGACACAAGAGTTGCCCTATACATGGCGGCTGGCGGCAATAACTCTTCTGCTTAAGCGGGGAAGGACCCACAAGAATGTGGGTCATATAGACCTATCTCCCTACTAAATGTAGATTATAAAATATTTACAAAAATACTAGCCAGCAGACTACAGGTGATGATGCCCAGACTGGTACATGAGGATCAAGTGGGATTTATTGCAGGGCGTCAGGCATATGACAATACTAGGTGCTTACAACATCTCATTCAGCAGGTCGGGGATGAACAGGTACCGGCAGTTGTTCTCTCGGTGGACGCGGAAAAGGCGTTCGACCGAGTAGAATGGCCTTTTCTCTTTGCGACACTTGAGAAGATTGGAGTGGGGGGGAGGTTTCTAAAATGGCTGCAGATCTTATATCAGGCTCCCCTGGCGATATTGAAAGTAAATGGGTCCTATTCTGAGCCAATACATCTTAAGAGAGGTACTAGACAAGGATGTGCAGTGTCACATTGCTGTTCGCACTAACAATGGAGCCATTAGCATGCACTATCAGAAGGGAGGAAGGAGTTAAGGGGATAATGCGTGGGAAAAGGGAACATAAACTAATGTTATTTGCAGACGACATCCTGTTGACGCTGACAAGCCCAGATACTTCCATAAAGCAGGCTATAGAGATAATGAAACAATATGGGGCATAAAGCAGGCTATAGAGATAATGAAACAATATGGGGCACAATCGGGCTTTAAGGTAAATATTAATAAAACAGAGATTCTAAATCTCACAGTACCGAAGCAGGAGGTAGTACGGCTTAAAGCTGAGCTCCCCTTTATATGGGCCAATAAGTCTATACGGTATCTCGGAATACAGGTAACTCCTAAGTTGGAGGAATTGTATGAGGCCAATTATCCTCAGAAAGTGAAAGAACTATTTGGTGAACTGGATAGATGGGAAGGTTTAAATATATCCTGGACGGGGCGCATTAATGCGATAAAAATGATTATTCTACCAAAGCTCCTATATCTTTTATGGCATTACCCATCCCTATCCCACAAAGCCTTTTCAAGCACTTAAACAGAAAACTGTTTGCTTTTATATGGCGGAAGAGACCACCGAGGGGTGAAACGCAGTATTATGTACCAACCACAAAGAGAGAGGAGGGATGGGAGTGCCTAATTTCCTATTATACTATCAGGCTGCCCAATTAAGAATTTTAGCCGATTGGCAACCGGCGGTTACCAAGAAATGGCTGCACTGGGAAAGAGCATAGATGGGAATGAGAGAAATAGGAGACATTCTATGGTCAACGGAACAAGGAGCTTGGGAATTTTGGTAGAAGGGTACCCATAGGAATTAGGCACATTCTAACCACATTGGCATCAATTAGGAGGAAATGGTTTCCGGAAAGAAAATACTTCACAAGACAGGAATAGGTAGGGCCCCTGGGTTTCCGCTTGGAGGGTCAGAATTAGTTATAAACATTGGGCACGAGCAGGGCTCTACACTTTTAGGTCAATTATGGGATGAGGACAAAGTGGTAGACTTTCCAATATTGCAGGAGGAATACGGGCTGCAAGCCAGAGATCAAGTCTATTACTGTTGTATCCGTAATTATATCCTTAGCAAGGCACGAGAGGAGTTGGAATGGGAAAAAACATCTTTAGAAATTGCATTAGAGAAGGGCGGGGGCAGAGGGAGCATATCGCGTCTATATCTAGCTTTGTTAAGTCATACTGACCCCCAAACAATATATGTGAATAGATGGGAAACAGCATTGCAAACTACAATAACTAAAGACTGCTGGAAGAGAGGATATAGGTATCTCTTTAAACCATCTTTGGCTCAGAGTGCAATCGAGAATGGATATAAGATATATTACTGGTGGTATTACACGCCAGAAAGATTGCATCGTATATATCCAGAGGTATCTGCAGACTGTTGGCGAAATTGTGGAGAGAAGGGAACATTTATGCACATCTGGTGGGAATGTCCCAGAATAATGGAATACTGGAAGACAGTTATCTCAACAATTTCTAAAGTGATTCAGCAACCCTTCCCATGCAAGCCCGAAAATTGTTTGCTCCATATCAAACCGGGCTCAACGACGGGGGTACAGCATAGCTGGCGACACAATATCTGGTCGCGGCAAAAATTGCTATAGCAAGAAATTGGAAAAAACAACAGTCGCCGGATATGCAAAAAGTACTGCAGAGAGTGGACTTTCTGTATCAAATGGCCAAACTGACAGCTATCAGAAGGGGAAGAATGGGACCCTTTGGCAACTTATGGCAGTCCTATGAACAATTTAAAGAACAGCAAGGAGCACCACCATGATACGGGAGGGGGGAGGGTGGAGGGGGAGGGTGGGACGGGAAGGTATAGGGATAGTTTCAGATGTTAGACAAGGAAATCAAGCATGATATGTAATGTTGTTTTAGTATCTGTTTTTTCTTTTTGTAATATAAGATAAATCTTTACCAATAAAAAAAAAAAAGAATTGGAAAAAAAAAAAAAGAACATTCAAAATGAACAGCTATTTTCCATAATAAAGTGTCTAAATGATCAACACCAAAAAAAAGCCAAGGGATTGCATTTGTACGAAATTGGGCAGACAGACATCCTTGAAGAGTAGAGGGGCAGCCCAGAGGATTTTAATCCAGGGCACCCAGATTCGTATTACACTGCAACTGTTTTTTTTTTTTTTCAAATAGTGAGACCTCCAGGAACAGGGGAATACCTACTCTACTTGACTGTTTACCACCTCAATATCCTTCAGGCCAGCAGGTTTCAAATATTTAGGTACAGTAGGTGTACATCTTTTTCTGGAGGGATCATAATTTATTGGGGGAAAAAAAGAGAGTTGAAGTGCAAATTGAACCTGGGTTCCCTGCTTTACATTCCACTAGAGGCTGTCCAAAACTGCTTTTTTTCAATTTCGGCCAAAATCAAAACTTCTATTAAAACTGTCTGAACACTTTCAGCCAAAACTGAAACTGCAGCTGAATCTTATCGCCTGGTATCAGCTGAAGCTGAAAACGAAACCTAAAGTTTGGTTGTGTCAATGTGAACAATGAGGCCCAGTGGGGATTGTTAGAGTTTGCAGTTGGCAGTCTTCTTGCTAGACCCACAGGAGATTATTACCTTCCAGTTCCAGGAACCAGGGGCGTATCTGGACTTTGCCGGTAGGGGGGTTCCAGAGCCGAGGGGAGGGGGTCCAGAGCCGAGGTGAGGGGACACATTTTAGCGCCCCCCCGGCGCACCCCCCCCGGCGCCACCATTGCCGCCACCCCCTCCCCCACCGCCGCCACCGCCAGAGCCAGAACCACCTCCAATAACTGTCGCCTGCCCAACGACCCTCTCGACCCTCCCCGCCCGCTGTCGCTTACCTGTGCTGGCGGGGGACCCCCACCCCCCGTCAGCCGAAGCGTTGTCCTTCGTTCATTTTTTTTCTTCTTTCTGTGTCTGACTCTGACGTCCTGCACACGTCCTGCACGTTGTGTACGTGCAGGACGTCAGAGACGAGTCAGACTCAGAAAGAAGAAAACAAATGAACCAAGGACGACGGCTTTGGCTGGCAGGGGTTGGGGTCCCCCGCCAGCAAAGGTAGGCGACGGCAGGTTGGCGGTGGGAGGAGGGGTTGCGAGGGCCGTCGGGGGTCCAGGGCCAAATCTACAGGGGCCCTGGCCCCATTACAGATACACCCCTGCCAGGAACTGCAAGCACAGGCTGACAATTGGGAGATCCATTTTAACAAGGACTTCTCAACAAGTCTGGCATGTTTAGGTTCCCATATCAATGAGATGTAGTTAAATATCCTCTGAGGCAGGAACTTTGAGAGAATGTGTGAAAAAAAATCATTATTACCAGCTTTTTATGCCTACCCAAACTGTACAAGTAACAAGAAAAAGTAGCATTGAGAGATTTCCCATTTTGTATTTAGTTATAAAACTGATTAAAGGACAAGTATGATATAGATTCTTAGTAGAATAGGGTAAAGGAGTCCAGACACTGGTCTACACTGTGGGCAGTATACCAGCCTGGTGCACAATCGACAATAAAAAAGCACATTGATGCGAGGACTATATGCTCTGAAAAATTATAATCATGAGCAATACATTTCTCAATTATTTTGTTAAATATAAACTTCATTTAATTTAAATACCATTTCCCTACTAACACTATAAGTTGACCAATACTTGTGCTTGAAAACAATTTCTGCAGTTTCCTTTCTCATGTAGATTCTGCACACCAGAAGTTTGATTAAAACGCTGCATCTTCATCATACCCAACAGCGCCCAGAAATTCTTTAGAATCACTCAAATAGTTTCCAAGCCAGAATATATATAATAATTTAAATAATGAAAGACCATACTTTATCTCCAAGCAAAATAGCCTGTGCACACATGGACCTCGGCTAACTAAAATCTGAAACTAAAAGCCACAGTGCTTTTACAATGGCTGACTTTGCACCACATTGGAGTGATAGCTGATGTAATATCTGCACAGAAAGGCTAATTCCTAAGGAGCTTATCATCCCAAATGTACAGACTTAAATTCCTGCTAAACTTTGTATCAAAATCATTTATTTGGAGCATTCTATTTACCACATAAACTAATATGCAAGATCATAACTGCATTACTTGCAATCGCATTACATAAAAAAAAAAAAAAAAAAGAATGCAAAGAGTAGCTCCACCTCCCTCCCAGACTACCTTGCAAACCCTTGTAGTCTAGTGGTGTAGTCGGGGCAGGAGCAATTCCCAGTCGCTCTTGTACATGTCAGCATTTCTTTCAAAATGACTGCTGTGACCTCTTGCGGGCTTGCGGCAGTCTTGTGAGATGGCCACTAGAGGTAATGGCAACCATTTTGAGAGCAGAGTCAGCATGGGCAGGAGCATCTGGGGATCACTGATTATACCCCTAGACTGGCAGGGTTTGTAAGATAGACCCGAGGGGGCACCTACAGGTGGGTGGGGGGGGGGGGAGGCAAATCCTGTTCAAGGGAAGGGGGAGGGAGGGAGACAAACAGGACAAACCACAAGTTTTTGGCTTCCACCAAAAAACACAAGATCAGTTTTGATTGAAACCAAATCATGGCTGTAGTCTTTTGGCTGAAACTGAAACCAGGCAGGAAAAGGATTTTAGGCAGTTTAGCACCGTAACCAGTGGTGTGCTGGTAAATTTTTAACAACAGGCTCTCTCCCCGTCCACCTCAGCGCCCCCCCACCCCCGTCCACCACTGCGCCCCCCCCAAAAAAATTGCAGAGCTGGCTATAGCGGGGGAGGGGGGCAATGCATTGCTCTCTCCAGGAAAAAAAATTAAAAGATCCCAGGTTCCAATCTAATTCATGTTTAATGTGGGATAAAATGCCATAAATAAGTAAATAAATATAAACTTTTAATGTTGAGCACCTGATTCTCAAGTGAACATATTCCAAACACTATAATGAAATAAAATGATTTTTTTCTACCTTTGTTGTCTGGTGACTGTTTTTCTGATCATGCTGGCCCAGTATCCGATTCTGCTGCTATCTGTCCTCTTAACTCCGTTTCCAGGGCTTCCTTTCCATTTCTTTCTTTCCTCCTTTCTTCTTCATTTCTGGTCCTCAGCTTCTGCCTATTTTCTTCATCCATGTGCAGTTTTTCTCCTCTCTTCCTTTTCCCTCATCTCATCTCCTTCCTCACTCTTCTCTCCCCTCCATCCATGTCCAGCATTTCTTCTCTCTCCCCTCCTCTCCCCTGCCCTGCATGCACCCATGTCCAGCAGTGACCCTCCTCTCCCCTGCCCTGCATGCACCCATACCCAGCGACCCTCCTCTGCCCTACCTTGCATGCACCCAGATGTCCAGCAGTGACCCTTCTCTCCCCTGCATGCACCCATGTCCAGCAGTGACCCTCCTTTCGCCTGCCCTGCATGCACCCATGTCCAGCAGTGACCCTCCTCTCCCCTGCCCTGCATGCACCCATACCCAGTGACCCTCCTCTGCCCTGCCCTGCATGCACCCAGATGTCCAGCAGTGACCCTTCTCTCCTCTGCATGCACCCATGTCCAGCAGTGACCCTCCTTTCGCCTGCCCTGCATGCACCAATAACCAGCGACCCTCCTCTGCCCTGCCCTGCATGCACCCAGATATCTAGCAGTGACCCTCCTCTCCCCTGCATGCACCCATGTGCAGCAGTGACCCTCCTTTTCCCTGCCCTGCACGCACCCATGTCCAGCAGTGTACCCTCCTCTCCCCTGCCCTGCATGCACCCAGATGTCCAGCAGTGACCCTTCTCTCCCCTGCATGCACCCATGTGCAGCAGTGACCCTCCTTTCCCCTGCCCTGCATGCACCCATACCCAGCGACCCCCCTCCATCCACCCATGCCCAGCAGAGACTCTCTTTTCCCCCCTGCCACCCCCTCCCGAGTTGTTTTGTGAATTCTTCTTCTCTTCCCTCCCTCCCGATCCCTCACCACCCGCTTGTTTTTTAAATTCTTCGCTTCCAGTGCCGAGTCGCCGACTGTCCTGAGTCCTCCCTTGCCGATTCGCACTTCAAAATGGCCACCGAGACTTCAGCCGAAGTCTCGCGAGGCCGCCTCTGGAAGTCTCGGTGGCCATTTTTAAAGCGCAAATCGGCAAGGGAGGGAGGACAGTCAGCGCTGGAAGCGGCCCGAAGAATTAAAAAAACAAGCGGGCAGTGAGGCGGATCCGGAGGGAGGGAGGAGGGAGGGCGGAGAGCCAGAGCCGGCTCGCTACTTTCAACAACCGGCTTGCAAGCCGGAAGAAAATTTAACAACCGGCTCTTGCGAGCCGGTGCGAGCCGGCTCCAGCACACCACTGACCGTAACTGAAATTGAAACCCAGTCAGCCTCTTCAGTCCACTGCACACATCACTCGGCTACTCCTCAGACCTGCTTTCTGCTTTGCTCAGAATGTCCAAAATACCTGATGCTGTCATAGAGCCTGGTATCCCCTTTTAGTTTAATTTTCAGGGGGAAAGGGAAGGGGACCGCAACCACTGGGGGATTCCTGAGGGGTCCTGCCTTAATCCCTTCAGTGTTCAGCTGCTCAATCAGAACATCTTTTTGTAATTTGGACAGGATTGAAACGGGTCTAGATAAAAATATCCTTCTTTTTCCCCTTGGATGTTTCTTCCCATTCCATTATCACTTTTGGATGTCAAATTTTGAGTCTACCCTAGTCCTGCCCACAACACACCTCCAACACACCCCCTTGCTATTTGGATAGCCATCAGATAGCACCTGGTGTGAATGTGTGTAGGGGTATGTAGGACATGGCTGCTGGGTACTCACAGGTAAACCTTTGCATCTCCGAACCTCCTCTAAGACCAAATAGCTGCCAATGTGTATGCTATGTCAGACTTAAATATGCATTATAATGACATCTGATCTATCTGTTCAGCTCTCTTACAGTTGTTTTGTAATGCTAGCTGCCCTGACATACCTTAGCACTCCAGGTAAACTATCTATGCAGAGTTCAGCCATCAACTGGGTGTGGTATATGCCAATGAAGAGGCAGTTGTAGCCCACAGATGGACCATGCGTATCCATACACTGTGCAAAACTGAGGCATATATCCCCTGGTACCCACATTTTTGGAATTCATACAGCCTATATCTTCACACACCTAGGAAACTTGCTCATCTATGGGTGTGGCCCATCAGAGTCCCATCACCCACAGAAGCTGGGATGTTGTGCATCTTTGTCACACAGCACTCTGAAGGCACATTACACATTCTCACTTCCAGGCAGTACCTGGTCTGTGGCTAACATTTGAATAAATAGGCAATAGCAGTCCGTACACAGCAAGTAATGTACAGTAACAGGTAAGACTGAAAAGAATGGCTCATGGTAACTTACTAGCCTCCTCAGGCTGTGAGCTGTCCTGTCCAGCTACCCCTTGGATAGCCACTTTCTCTGCCATGGCCAACATCCTCTGCTCCCATTCAGTGAGTGGTTGATGGGCATCTGGCGGTTCTGAGCATCCTTTTTTTAATGATATTTCAGGTCACCCTCCACTTTTTAAAATACCTTTCACCTTCCTGTTGTGGTGGTAGATGGCATTAATCTCAGCTGTTATTTCTTGCCACAGACGCTGCTTCTGGTGCACATCCCTACTGGCTAACAGAATGTCCTGGTGCCTGAGGACCAGGTCAATGGCCATTATGGTCTCCTGAGGGGGGGGGGGGGGTTGAAATTGGATTTACAGGTACCTGGCATCCTGGCAGCAAAAGATACAGCTTCCCAAAGTAGTGGCCGGTTAGCATTTAAGTTTCAGTCTTTTTTATTGATGACAAAATAATACAAGCATAACAAAACATCTGCGAACTTTCAGTAGTCATCAAGAAATTTCATATGCTCTTCCCCACCCTTCCAACCCTCCTCAACCTTCAGCTCCAAACCCCAACCCAACCCATATAACAAGTCTACACAGAGACCAAACAACCCCTTCAACCCCTCCCTCCCTCGCCTCCTCTCCTACATGCAAGAGACCACTGCCACAGGTAAACGTTGCAACACGAATAGTATACAGGGAAGCAAAGCACAAACACAATGCAGTAATCACACTCTTCCCCTTCCCAAAAGATCGAAAAACAAAGAGTGGCTTCTGTTCTTATAACTTCTCTCCCTATCTAATGCTCACCCCTACAGGACAAATGAACTAACTCTACCTCCCTCCCCACCACTCCTAAAAAACCCCCCAACAAAACACAGGAACCCTCAGTGCAAAGTATCCAGAAAGCTAAGGATATCTTTAAAGAGAATTGAAGACAAAAACTATGAGCGCTTGGAGAAAGGGACAAAAGATAAGGGTCCCATATAGATAAAAACTTTCTTTCCTATTTTAATGGCTGGTTAGCATTTTAAATATCACCAGCTATATAGAGGAGATGGCTGGTTAAATTGAGTCTAATTATGAAGTCTGTATTTTAGCAGTTAACTTTTGATTATTGGCCATGGCTATCAATAGAAATCAAACAAAATAAAACATGGAAAAGAAAATAAGATGATACCTTTTTTATTGGACATAACTTAATACATTTCTTGATTAGCTTTCGAAGGTTGCCCTTCTTCGTCAGATCGGAAATAAGCAAATGTGCTAGCTATACAGCAACATTCCACATGCGGATGGCATAGCTGCATGTGGAAGACTCCTAAAAAAATCCACACTGGACCATCAATACTCACCAGAAACTATTACAAAATTAATCAAATTCATTTTAACTCACAACTACTTCCGCTTTAACAATGATATCTATCTGCAAATAATGGGCACTGCGATGGGCACCAGGACAGCACCCCAATATGCCAACCTTTTTATGGCTGAGCTGGAAGAGACATTCTGAATACACACCAGACCAAACCTCTAAAATACTACCGGTACATCGATGACATTTTTATGATTTGGACGGAGGGTGAAGAAACTCTGAAACAATTTTATTCTGCCTTCAATACATACCATCTCAATCAGATTCAAAATTGACTACTCCCCAGAAAAAGTCAATTTTTTGGACACCACGGTCTCAATCAGTGATGGCTGTATACAAACATCTATATACAAGAAACCCACAGACAGATTCAGCTACCTCCACAACTCCAGCTTCCATCCTTCACATACAAAAAGATCCATCATTTTCAGCCAAGCCACAAGATACCACCATATCTGCTCTGACCCAGGGGACAGAGACAGACACCTTAAAAGCCTGACTGCATCCTTCAAACAGAAAGGCTACAACCCCAAAATAATCTCCAAGAATATTGCCTCCTCCCTCAAAACACCCAGGGAGAATCTGTTACAGTACAAGGAGAAAAAATCCACAGACAGAATTCCCCTTGTAGTGACATACAATCCAGAGCTGGAAAAACTGAGGAAAATCATAAGAGATCTACAACCTATACTCCAGGAAGATGAATTACTGAAAGAGATATTCCCATCCCCACCAGTACTGGCCTTCCGACAACCACCCAACTTAAAACACAAGCTAATCAGAAGTAAACTTCCATCACAGACTGAAAAGGAACAGAAGGGCACACGCCCCTGTAATTTATCCAGTTGCAAACTATGCCAAAATATTTCACAGGACCCCACAGTTACCCACAAAGGAAAGATGTTCAACATAAAGGGATCTTTCACTTGCTCATCTTCCAATGTGGTATATATCATTCAGTGTAAAAAATGTAACGAAGGATGCTATATTGGAGAAACAGGCCAGATGCTTAAGACAAGATTCAATTTACATAGACATCACATGAACAATAAAGCCATTAGGGCCCCCACCCCAGTGGGACAGCACTTCACAGAACCAGGACACTGTACCAGTGATTTCACAGTGAGAATACTGAAAGGTAACTGTAAAACCATACAAGAACGTAAGACCTTTGAAGTCAGAATGATTGAATATTTTAACACCCAACAGAAAGGACTTAACAAGGATCTGGGGTTCCTAGCCCATTATAAACCATAAAGCTGTATGTCTCTGTTGATCACCCCACCCCTCACCTACCCACACCCATCCTGTTAGAATATCAATGATATGCTTTGATGTCCCCATGCATACCTCCGACCCACCCCCATCCTCCCATCCTCCCACCCTGTCAGACTGTCATAGTAATGCTTGAATGTTTTCACTTATATACACTGTCAGCTAGCACATTTGCTTATTTCCGATCTGACGAAGAAGGGCAACCTTCGAAAGCTAATCAAGAAATGTATTAAGTTATGTCCAATAAACAAGGTATCATCTTATTTTCTTTTCCATGTTTTATTTTGTTTGATTTCTATTGATAACCTTAAGAGTGGACTAACACGGCTACCACACTCCTCTACTTAACTTGGCCATGGCTGAAATAGCTTATCCGCTGCTCCCACGGTTAGCAGCCTCTAACCAGCAATATTGAGAATGCAGTGCGGATATGGTAACCGACTGTCAATGAATATTGGCGCATAGCTTTATGTTTCAACATTTTATTGATGACTCATCAGAACAAATTCACATTCCATCTTTAAAACATACCAAACACAATACTGAACGCTAAACAATAAAAACTGATGTTTAGTCTAGTCATTCAACTTTTATCCATGTTCTCCCCCCCCCCAGAACCCCTCCCTCCCCTTGTACCGATACCGTCCACCTGTTTACCGTTTCCCCCCCCCTTTCCCTCCCCCCTTTTTGTTATGTATCTTATCCATTGATATTTCTGATCATGTCTGCCCTCCTAATCAGTGATGCTAAGCCCGTTTCATCATTATAGACAGAGTTCCACTCCCTTCCCCATCCTCCCCCCCACCAACCCCTCAGAGAGCCATTCCATAACATTCTATTGAATAAAAGCTAGAAATCCCAAGATGTTTAAAGTCAAGTTCAAAAGCATGCTGCGGCCCCTTGGGCTCAGCCTGTTAATATATCCATTCCAGATTAGCATAAAGTTCTTTTTCTTCTTTGACGATCCTCGTGCCTCCCTGGCCTCCCAGGTTGCTAACAAGTGAATTTGATTCCGACAGTGCCAATAGGCCGGAGGATCCGAGGAGACCCAATATTGTAATATTGTTTTCTTTGCTACTAGACACACCTTCCGACACCAGAGCCTTGCCTCTTTTTCTTGTGCCCGGTTGTGTATCTAAGATGTAGTGATCCCAGGAGCCTCCTATTGCCCCTCCTAATATGGTACTCATATATGCCTGTATCCGTCTCTAGAAGGCTATAACTTTTGGGCATCCCCAGAATGCATGATATAGTGTATGTGGTGTACCATTGCATTTGGCACATCTGTCAGTGCTCCTTGGGTCAATATGTGCAAGTTGTCTAGAAAAGTAAGCTCTCATAACTCCTCGATACCCACATTCCCGCAACCGCTCATCCACCGTAATGGCTGGGATCCCCTTCAAAGTAGCCCCTACATCCCAGTTCCCTAACTGTCCCCCTGAGTCCCTTTCCCACTGTTGTTTAAGGATCTGAAAACTCTTAGGTGCTGACAGTTGTACTAATTCCCTATGAAGGGCTGACACTGTTACGCCTGTAGCCTCCAATTTTTGAAACAGTCCCCGCACTTTCACTTCTAGTTTAATTTGAAGAGCTGGCTGGTGCAAACTTAAAACACAGTGTTTGACCTGGGCATATGCAAATCTATCTCCCCAGTGGGTACCCAGCTTATTTTGTAACCTCTCATATGTCATAAGCTTCCCTTCCCCATTGGCGCATAGCTTTAAATAGTTAGGCCACTGCTTAATAGGACAAGTTGCAGTATGCCAACCACAGTGGATTGTTAGGTTTTGGCCAATAATCATTGTGTCATGTGGAAATGCCTAAATCAGGAGGGAGGTCTAGCTGTTCTAACTCTGTTGTGAGGATGTGATTAGGAGAAATGGCATTGCTAGATGATGAGTGACCATCAGAAACAGATGAGGTTCAGGAGTTAAGGCATGTGGCTCCAGGTGTAGATAATGATGTTCATATCTCAAACATTTGCATCTCACAGGCATTTGTCAATGGGGAAGTAGAGTCACCTGTCATTATCCTTTGGGAGCTATGAGCTTCTGAATTCACCAAATCCTCCAAAGTGCCCAGCTGGAGCTGTGGCTTAATGTTTATTGTTTATGTGAATGTCTCATACTTGGTGATTCAATCATTAGGAATGTAGATAGCTGGGTGGCTGGTGGACGGGAGGATTGCCTGGTGACTTGCCTACCTGGTGCGAAGGTGGCGGACCTCATGTGGCACCTGGACAAGATTTTAGATAGTGCTGGGGAGGAGCCAGCTGTCTTGGTACATGTGGGTACCAATGGCGTAGGAAAATGTGGAAAGAGGTTCTGGAAAGCCAAATTTAGGCTTTTAGGAAGAAAGCTCAATCCAGATCCTCTAGGGTGGCATTCTCTGAAATACTACCCGTTCCACGCGCAGGCCCCAAGAGGCAGGCAGAGCTCCGGAGTCTCAATGCGTGGATGAGACGATGGGCAGGAAGGAGGGTTTTAGATAGGCGGACCCAGGCCCATACCCCCCTACCTGTTACATTTGTGGAGGAAACAGCGAGTTCTCCAAAACCGACCAGAAACCCACTGTACCCACATATAGGTGCCCCCTTCACCCGTAAGGGCTATGGTAGTGGTGTACAGTTGTTGGTAGTGGGTTTTGGGGGGCTCAGCACACAAGGTAAGGGAGCTATGTACCTGGGAGCATTTTATGAAGTCCACTGCAGTGCCCCATAGGGTGCCCGGTTGGTGTCCTGGCATGTCAGGGGAACCAGTGCACTACTAAGTTTGGCTCCTCCCATGTCCAAATAGCTTGCATTTGGACGTTTTAGACATGGACATCTTTAGTTTCGAAAATCGATGAAAGTCAAAGACGTGCCTAAGGACGTCCAAATCCAAGGACATCCTTGGTATTTTTGAAACGAAAGATGGACATCCATCTTTTTTTGAAAATACGCCTTTCCTTCCCTGCCCTCAGATTTGGACATTGTACAAAGACGTCCAAATCCCAACTTGGACGTTTCTTTAAAAAATGCCCCTCATGATTTCCAACACACTGTTTGGTTATTCTCTCTGACTGCATGGTCAGCTTATTCTTTGTCCCCCTTCTTTTAGAAAAACATGTCTTCTGAGGATAGTTAATACTATTTGTTCTGTTACTACTATCCCTGAATGGAAATCTCTTTCATTAGCTATCCAAATAAAACAGAACTATTTTAAATTTCGTAAAATGCTGAAAAAAAACATCTGTTTGGTTGCCGTTAATTATTACACTGACTCTGCTATCTGTTGGTATGCTTTGTTGCTATAATATATTTATGTAGCTTTTGTATCTTTTTCTTCTGCTGTACACCACCTTGAACACTAGTTTCAGGAAAACTGCAGTTAAGAAGTATCACATTGACACTGGCATTGACAAATACAAAGATGGTTTCCTCAGAAATCATAATAAAGAAACAATTCTAATTAATTCTGAAAGGATGGGAAATAGGGATTTCTAGGTTTTATTCTATTTTTGTACCTTTCTTGTTTTATTTTGTCTTCATTCCTGTACATGTTGGTTATGGGAGGGGGATCATGTTGGTGGGTGGGAAGGGATAGGAAGAAGGGGTGAGGAAAGGGGAAAAAAGGGGGGAGGTTAATTTGTTAAACTATTGACTGACAAAAAAGACTGTTTATGTTTCCTATATAGCTTTACATATTTGTTCAATGTTAATTCTTTTGTTGGCTATGGTAACCATGTTTTATCATCAATAAAAATAGTTAAATCAAATTCATTCAAAAAGTAGGTAAAACAAACTGTTCCTTAGACTACTACAATAGGGAGAGTGGATACAAAGATAAGGAGGTTATTACAAGTAAGTGGTATTAAAGCAAAGGCCTAACCAAGCTTAATCCCTGTCATCTTATCAACTAACTAACCGATGGTGCACTATCACTGGATAACTTCTTCAGGTCAAAAAGACCTAAGATGTTCCGGAGTAAAAAATACATATTTCAGACCCATATATGTCACAATACACTTGCATGGATATGCCAGTTGGAAGATAGCTCCCAGCCTCTTTGTCTTTTCCCTCATCCCCAGGAATGCCTTCCTTCCCTCCTGAGAAATTTTTGTTACATCAGGATACTTATTTATTCATTTAACAAAATGTATAGCCTGCACATCTAAATATCTGAGTGGGTTACAATAAAACAATCATAATCACAATCACACATACAATTAAAAAAAAAGATTAAAACTCACAAACAACCTTAAAATCCCCCAAATTCCAAACTCCCATCTAAACAACAGGAAACGCCCTACCAAACAAAAAAAAGTCTTCAATTGTTTTAAAAATAAAGAAGAAATTTGATGCAAAGTCAGTGGAATAGCATTTTACAATCTGGGACCAACAACAGAAAAGCAATACAAGAATGAACCATTTGCAAATGAACATCATAAAAGGAAGGAACTTCCAATAATGTTTGATCCTGGGACTGAAGAGACCGTATAGGATGATATTCCTGCAATTTCTGAGTCAAAACCAATGGAGCATCATCATGCAATGCCTTAAAAACCAACAACAATATAACCATACCCTTTGTCCACAAAAATTGTCCCAGAATTCCTGAACTAAAGCCTTTTTATATAATTCAAACCTTGCTCAAAAACAAAAGCAACCAGCAATGTAGCTCACTCAGTTGTTTCTGAAAAAGAACTTTCTAGTATAGCCAGGCCCACCAAAAGACAAAGCTGGGACCAGGGCAAACAGTTTTCTAGGCCCCCCTGCCACTACCACTGCTGCTCCTGCTGCCACTCCCCCTGCTGCTCCCTGCCACTCTCCCCCATCATAGTGAATGAGAGAGAGTGTTCTGCTAGCTGTAGTTCCTTCTTCCTGTCATGTGAAGTAACTTCCTGTTTCTGCATAGGCAAGACATAGCAGAAAGAAGGACCTGTGGCCGGCAGAGCAGTCTCTTTTGATCACCAGCGCCGGGCCCTCCTTGGAGGCTGGGCCCAGGGAAATCTTGCCCCCCTGCCCTCCTCTCAGCAGCCCTGAGTATAGCTGAGATATTTTTCAAATAATTTCCTTCCTCTTTGAGGTTGAATTTGAGCCTCAGGTAGTATTTGGCCTTCTGAGAACACTACCCCAGCAGAATTTTTTGATAATATAGGTGAAGAATAAACTTTATTAAACAGGGGGAATAGCTTCCATAGGAATTCTTTTTATTCTTCAGAATACATTTTGTATACAAATCTGAAGGAGTAATTCCAACCGTCTTATGAAAATTTAATACACTCAAGTTCAGTCTCCTATTACAGTTCTCCAATTGCTCAATCTTTTGATGAATGGTTAAACTTTCAACTTGATTTAATATACTGCTAACAAAAAAAAAAGTCTAAGCTGTTTAAGTGATAATGCTACAAAAAACAATTAAAGAGATAGTAAGCAATGGAAGAACACATAAGGAAACTTGGTTACGAATTTGCAATTATAAGGTAGGGTCAGGGGATAAGGATCCAATTAACCCTAAGCAAAAGACAAAAGGAATGAGGAAATGGGGAGAAAGGAGACAGACAAATTAACACACAGTTCCAGGGCCTCAATATTCAGCAAGTATGTTGATACAGGATCCACAGATCAGATTAGACAATACCAACGGCCTTATAGAAGGAATACATTTTCAAGGCAGCCCTAAAATTAAAAAGAGAAAGCTCAGAGTGGTTTCCATGCGGTAGGGGCGACCACTGACGTAGATCTGGCATGATGTGAGTGAATCTGCAGGTGAGAAGGGATGACAAGTAAATGCTGATTAGATGAGCACAGAGAGCGATTCGGTACACAGGGAATGAGTGATCTAAACAAAAATTGCAGTATCCCAGAATGGAGAATTTGATGTGATAGCACTAGAACCTTAAATATAATCTGGTATTGAATGGAGAGCCAGTGTTCGGACTTCAAAAGAGGAGTGACACTATCAAATTTTCTAGCTCTATGAATGAGTTTGACAGCAGTATTTTGAATTAGTTATAAATGATGTAACTGATAAAGAAGACCATGAAAAAGGGAATTATAATACATTTCTGATCTTTTGTAATTCTTGACACAGCCTCCTTAAGATTTTTCACTTCATGTTGCATTTGTGAGACTTGTTCTAAACATTCCTGTCTCACTTTGTCCACTGAATGGGACAGAGTATCAGTATCACGGGTAGCCTTGGCAAAACAAAACGATTTAACACAAGGATCATTGAACATAAAAGCACCATCAAGTAACGTATAAAAGAGAAGCCACTCATTGAGCATTCCATCTCAGCTGGATATGTGTTTAAAGACTACAGATTTTTTGCTTTGGCTTTTTCAGGTACATCTTGGAGAGGAGGAGATACAGACAAACTGTTTTTAAGAACTGAGCTGAGATTGATATTTAAGTTCCAGACAGTGTCTCCCCTGGGCTTGAATGTGGAGATGGCCTTGTGAGTATTCCTTTGATTACATTTTTCCCTTGAGATATCTTGTTTTATTTATTTATTTATATGTCTTTATTTGGATTTTGCTCACATCTTTTTCAGTAGTAGCTCAAGGTGAGTTACATTCAGGTACACTGGGTATTTCTCTGTTCCTGGAGGACTCACAATCTAATTGTGAGTATCCAGTTAAATACATATGCATTCATTGACTTTTTTATTTATTTATCTATGCATTAATAATTTGCATTCATGGATTTGTTTATGTATGTCTGCATGTCTGTATTATTTATTTATGCATATCATGTTTTTTTAAATGTGTTTATGTATTAATTATTTATTTACTAGTAAAAAAGGCCTGTTGCTGACACAAATGAAACGGGCGCTAGCAAGGTTTTCCTCGGAGTGTGTATGTTTGAGAGAGTGTATGTGAGAGTGACTGTGTGTGAGAGAGAGAGTGAATGTGTGAGTGCGTGTGTGTGAGAGAGAGAGAGAGTGAGTCTGGGTGCAAGTGTGTCTGTGTGAGAGAGAGTGTGTGTGTGTGAGAATTAGAGTGTGTGCAAGTGCGTATGTGAGACACAGTGTGAGAGAGAGAGAGTGTGTTTCACACAGATACAGTGTGTGCGAGAGAGAGTTTGTGTGAGACACAGACTCTCTGTGAGACTGAGTGTATGAGACCAAGAGAGTGTGTGAGTGACTGTGTGACACACAGAGAGTGAATATGATACAGTGTGTGAGAGAGAGAGAGTGTGTGTGAGAGAGAGTGTGTGTGTGACAGAGAACCCTCCCCCCCTCTCTGGTGTCAGGCCCCCCCCCCTCTCTCTCTGGTGTCTGAGTGTTACTGTGCAGGACGCTGAGCTCTGGCTGTGCTTCAAGGAACTGACCAATCCTATTTAATAGAATGCACCTCCAACATTCTGAAGCCGAGAAACCTCGTGTGGTTGGTTGCCCTATTGTTGGGCGAAACACGGCCTGTGTTGGGCATTTGTTTCATATACGGTATCTTCAATAAAGTCTTTTTGGATATTATACTGATCTGCTAGCTTGTTTTCCACGTTGGATTTTGCAGATCGTTTGCCTTTTTGTTTTCTGGGACCTTTATCCTGACAGGAAATATTGTACAGAATCAAGGCAGGAGGGCCTAGAAAGTATTTCTCTGGGGGTGCAATCAATTCTTGGGTTCTTTCTAGGGAAGTGGAAATTGGTGGAGCCTACTGTGCATGAGTGATGTTTAAGGAATAGTATGCTGGTCTGTCCTGCGCCAAACAGAAACTCAGGATAACCAGGTCTTTTCTTTCAGGGAATGGTGGGGGTATTTCTTGATAGCGATATACCCCATCTGTGGAATTGGCCCAACCAATTGTGCATATTCGGACGATAGTTCCTGTAATGAGACTTGGGTAAAGGAGAACACATACCACACTAAACAGAAAATGTGCCATACTAGAAGCACACTGACTATCACAGTAAAATAACTAACCTACTGTGATAAATAAGAGGCTGTCCAAGCCGGGGCAGGCCACTAGATGACGCTGTCCCCCTTTAAATGTCCAGGATGTCCGGGGTAGGCCACTAGAGGGCGCTAGGAGAATAGATGGAGGTCGCTAGGACCGGGGAGAGCCCCGGGAGGTCCACAGGTGTAGGAGGTTATGGGCTGGGTCCTGTGTAGCTAATTAACCACTTTATACCCCAACTGAGATGTGAAAGGAAGGGAAGAGAGCTGGTAGTGGAAGAAAGAGAATTCCCCTGGAAAGAACTGGCCAAACCCTATGGACTTGTGGTAGACTGTGTGCTCAAGGAAGAAAAACAGGCTGGGAACCAGGTCACCCTGAGCGTGAAAGGATAACCTGCTAATCTGCATACAATTTGCATACTGAGAACCAGCTCACCCTGAGTGAGAAAGGGGTCTAGGAGCTTGAGGTTGGATTGCTCTGCATACTGGGAAGAGACTGTTTGGAGATCTGTTCAGAGGCTACAGGCCAGTGAGGCTTGCTGGAGAGTGGGAGCAGAAGCTTAATTTTCACTAGTGGTGGGATCTGTACTGAGCTTCCATGTGAGAGTAGTTGGGTTCCAGATCGGACCAGATGAGGGGTCAGTGTGAGATGGAGGTGTTCTAGAGGCTGGTGTTCCAGAAGCCTGTCAAGGGGGCCAACACTAGCAAAAGTACTTTGCTCATCTACCCCAGGTAAAGGGTACCTAGGGGGGAGGTGAGGGTGGATAAGTAAGATTCTGGAGGCTTGGGAGTGGCTGTAAGGGATGGAGGAGGCCACAGGTACAGCTCAAGTGTGGGGGGCTAGGCGAGTCAACAGGCCACACTTGGATTTGTTTTTGTGTGAGTGCAGGCTGCACCCCATTGGATGACCAGGAAGAATGAAGGCCTGAGAAGCCGGAGGAAGGTCAAGCTGCAGTGAAGAAGGCCAGGGCTTCGGGAGCACTTGCCTGAGTTGGTTGCCGATGGGGAAAGAACAATAACAAAGATGGACATTGAGAACCAGGTTTTGGGACTTGCATGGGATGAAGGTCAGAAGGGACCAGCCTGGGGGGAGCATGGTATCGGCGGGTGCCCTAGTGAGGGGGAAGGGCCCGGGCCATGGGAAGTACTAAGAGAAGAGTCATCAGGTGACCCCTTTCTTGGAGGGATCGTGGTGAGGTCGGATGCCCCAGGAGGTAGGAGGTGGCTGCAGTTGGAAGGTCAGAGAAGACCTGCTGGGGGAGGTAGGAGGTGGCTGCAGTTGGAAGGTCAGAGAAGACCTGCTGGGGTAAGGCACCTCAGGTCCCCGGGAACAGGGGGAAGGGCCAAGCCATGTGAGGTGCTAAGAGAAACATAAGGGACCTGGGCGAGATAGGTGACCCCTCCCTCAGAGGGTACATGGTATCGTCGGGCGCCCAGGAGGTAGGAGGGGGCTGCAGGGGATAAGGGTCAGATAGGGCCCGCTGCAGTGAGAGCCCCTCAACGCCTAGTGAATGGGAAGGTCCCGGGCCATGTATGTGATGTGCTAAGAGGGGGATGAGGAGCCTAGATGGGGTGGTGAGGCCCAGGGATAGAACAGGGATGAGCCTGGAAAAGAGTATGCCCCCTGTATAGAATTGCTGCTCCTCAGTGGAGAAGACTTAAAGGGTTGCTGAGGGTGAGCAGCAATTAGCTTAAGGGTGGGGGTATGTGATAAATAAGAGGCTGTCCTAAGCCGGGGCAGGCCACTAGATGACGCTGTCCCCCTTAAATGTCCAGGATGTCCGGGGTAGGCCACTAGAGGGCGCTAGGAGAATAGATGGAGGTCGCTAGGACCGGGGAGAGCCCCGGGAGGTCCACAGGTGTAGGAGGTTATGGGCTGGGTCCTGTGTAGCTAATTAACCACTTTATACCCCAACTGAGATGTGAAAGGAAGGGAAGAGAGCTGGTAGTGGAAGAAAGAGAATTCCCCTGGAAAGAACTGGCCAAACCCTATGGACTTGTGGTAGACTGTGTGCTCAAGGAAGAAAAACAGGCTGGGAACCAGGTCACCCTGAGCGTGAAAGGATAACCTGCTAATCTGCATACAATTTGCATACTGAGAACCAGCTCACCCTGAGTGAGAAAGGGGTCCAGGAGCTTGAGGTTGGATTGCTCTGCATACTGGGAAGAGACTGTTTGGAGATCTGTTCAGAGGCTACAGGCCAGTGAGGCTTGCTGGAGAGTGGGAGCAGCAGCCTAATTTTCACTAGTGGTGGGATCTGTACTGAGCTTCCATGTGAGAGTAGTTGGGTTCCAGATCGGACCAGATGAGGGGCCAGTGTGAGATGGAGGTGTTTTTGGAGGTTCTAGAGGCTGGTGTTCCAGAAGCCTGTCAAGGGGGCCAACACTAGCAAAAGTACTTTGTTCATCTACCCCAGGTAAAGGGTACCTAGGGGGGAGGTGAGGGTGGATAAGTAAGATTCTGGAGGCTTGGGAGTGGCTGTAAGGGATGGAGGAGGCCACAGGTACAGCTCAAGTGTGGGGGGCTAGGCGAGTCAACAGGCCACACTTGGATTTGTTTTTGTGTGAGTGCAGGCTGCACCCCATTGGATGACCAGGAAGAATGAAGGCCTGAGAAGCCGGAGGAAGGTCAAGCTGCAGTGAAGAAGGCCAGGGCTTCGGGAGCACTTGCCTGAGTTGGTTGCCGATGGGGAAAGAACAATAACAAAGATGGACATTGAGAACCAGGTTTTGGGACTTGGTTTTGGGACTTGCAGGGGATGAAGGTCAGAAGGGACCAGCCTGGGGGGAGCATGGTATCGGCGGGTGCCCTAGTGAGGGGGAAGGGCCCGGGCCATGGGAAGTACTAAGAGAAGAGTCGTCAGGTGACCCCTTTCTTGGAGGGATCGTGGTGAGGTCGGATGCCCCAGGAGGTAGGAGGTGGCTGCAGTTGGAAGGTCAGAGAAGACCTGCTGGGGAGGTAGGAGGTGGCTGCAGTTGGAAGGTCAGAGAAGACCTGCTGGGGTAAGGCACCTCAGGTCCCCGGGAACAGGGGGAAGGGCCAAGCCATGTGAGGTGCTAAGAGAAACATAAGGGACCTGGGCGAGATAGGTGACCCCTCCCTCAGAGGGTACATGGTATCGTCGGGCGCCCAGGAGGTAGGAGGGGGCTGCAGGGGATAAGGGTCAGATAGGGCCCGCTGCAGTGAGAGCCCCTCAACGCCTAGTGAATGGGAAGGTCCCGGGCCATGTATGTGATGTGCTAAGAGGGGGATGAGGAGCCTAGATGGGGTGGTGAGGCCCAGGGATAGAACAGGGATGAGCCTGGAAAAGAGTATGCCCCCTGTATAGAATTGCTGCTCCTCAGTGGAGAAGACTTAAAGGGTTGCTGAGGGTGAGCAGCAATTAGCTTAAGGGTGGGGGTATGTGATAAATAAGAGGCTGTCCTAGCCGGGGCAGGCCACTAGATGACGCTGTCCCCCTAAAAATGTCTGGGGGTAGGCCACTAGAGGGCGCTAGGAGAATAGATGGCGGTCGCTAGGACCGGGGAGAGCCCCGGGAGGTCCACAGGTGTAAGGAGGTTATGGACTGGGTCCTGTGTAGCTAATTAACCACTTTATACCCCAACTGAGATGTGAAAGGAAGGGAAGAGAGCTGGTAGTGGAAGAAAGAGAATCCCCCTGGAAAGAACTGGCTAAACCCTATGGACTTGTGGTGGACTGTGTGCTCAAGGAAGAAAAACAGGCTGGGAACCAGGTCACCCTGAGCGTGAAAGGATAACCTGCTAATCTGCATACAATTTACATACTGAGAACCAGCTCACCCTGAGTGAGAAAGTGGCCCAGGAGCTTGAGGTTGGATTGCTCTGGATGTTGAGCAGAAATGGTTTGGAGATCTGTTCAGAGGCCTGCTGGAGCTTTATCTTCACATTACTTACAAATGTACTTATATACCACCTCAACAGAAATAGCAAACACACAGAAAAGCAGAAGCCCTCACAACAAGATATTGTTTCACTCATTTCATTGACTAAACATTGTTGAACACTTCAGCAGTCTGTTAGCTGTCTTGTTTTGTTGCCAATTTCAGGCTTTCTAAAAAAAAATTGAATTGTCTCTAATAATAACCCACTCTAAACTTCTGAAAACTCAGTGTTTCTAATAATATCCTAGTAGAGAGAATATGGTATTATTCTTTTTTTCTGTGTCTGTAATGTATAAACAAAGCTTTCTCTCCAATATTTGAAGCACTTGGGCACATTTTATTCCTCCTTTTATGCTCCTCATCCCACTGTATGAAAGAATAGTCAAAGCCATACCTACTTTATAGGCATTCTTTGGTTCTAATTGGAGGCTTTCTGGAGAATACAGGACAGGTGCCTACTACTCTTAGATGAACCAAGACTGTTGCTCCAACACCTCCTGTGAGCCAGCTTGACTTGTGCCCAGCACAACCACAGAGTAGCAGTGATTCAGTGAGTAAACACCCCTTCTCATCCTCAGCAACAGGCTGAGGGTTCCCAGGTGTGGCAGCAAAAGGCCCAGAAACCAACAGGCTCACCAGTCGAAGCCATGGATAGGCTTTTGACTGGCTCCAGGAGAGCATAGCTGCAATAAATATATCTGGTAACAGATTCCCAAATGGGGGTGAGTATGGGGGTCTGTGCCAGAGCTGGTGGTGGGAGGTGGGACTGGTGGTTGGGAGGCGGGGATAGTGCTGGGCAGACTTATATGGTCTGTGCCAGAGCTGGTGGTTGGGGGGGGGGGGCAGGGATAGTGCTGGGCAGACTTATACGGTCTGTGCCCTGAAAAAGACAGGTACAAATCAAGGTAAGGTATACACAAAATGTGGCACATGTGAGTTATCTTGTTGGGCAGACTGGATGGACCATGCAGGTCTTTTTCTGCCGTCATCTACTATGTTACTATGTTACTTCTGCTTGTGACGAACCCGGAAGTACGTGATGTCAATTCAGGAGATGGATACAGAGAGCAGGAATGCCTCAGCCATGCAGTCAGCTTCAGAATGTTGGAGGTGCATTTTATTATATAGGATTATTTTAATGGCAATCAGGCTATTATTTATTATGGGCCCTGTTTACTAAGGTGTGCTAACATTTTTAGTGCATGCTAACCATGGAGATGCCCATAGGAATATTATGGCTTAGTAGAAGGGGTCCTTTTACAAAGGCATGCTAGCATTTTTAGTGTGTGCTAAAAATAAGTGTGCACTAAATGCTAGAGACGCCCATATATTCCTATGGGTGTCTCTAGCGTTTAGCATACACTAAAAACTCTAACACACCTTTGTAAAAGACCCTCTAAGAGTGTGAACACTCAATTAATCATCCATATCTATATCTCATTTCTAACTGCTTTTACCCCAGAGGAAGTTGGTACACTCCAGCCACTGATACTGGCACTTCCATGCATGCTCAGTTCATGCATTGAACTGAGAATGCGTGGAAGTGCCGGCATAGTCAGCTGGAACACCCTATTGACTTCCTTGCTGCTCAGGTGGTATGGGTGGAGGCAGGCCCGTGCCTAGGGTCTCTGGCGCCCTCCCTGCAGACTATCAGTTGGCGGCGGCAGCGGCGGCGCCCCCCCCCCCCCCCCCCCCCCGTGAAAATGATCGCTCACCACTTGCCACACTGACAGGAATTGTCAGCAATATTCTTAGAAACAAATTGCTATACATTGCAAAATAAGATAGCAGATGTAAATTCTCAAAGTGGACATATTCCAAACACTAAAATGAAAATAAAATGATTTTTTTCTACCTTTGTTGTCTGGTGACTTTCTTTTTCTGATCATGCTGGCCCAGTATCTGATTCTGCTGCTATCTGTCCTCTTAACTCCATTTCCAGGGCTTTCTTTCCATTTATTTCTTTCCTTTCCTCCTTTCTTCTTCATTTCTGGTCCTCAGCTTCTGCCTATTTTCTTCATCTATGTGCAGTTTTTCTCCTCTCTTCCTTTTCCTTCATTTCATCTCCTTCATCTTTCTTCCCTCCCCTCTATGTCCAGCAATTTCTCCTCTCTCCCTGAGCCCTGCCCTCCCATCCATGCTCCTCTGTCCCCTGCCCCCTCCATTCATTCCTATCCAGCAATTCCCCTCGCTCCCTGAGCCCTGTCCTCCTATCCATGCTCCTCTGTCCCCTCCATTCATCCCTAATTCCCTATCCAGCAATTCCCCTCTCTCCCTTCCATGACCCCCCCTCGTATCCATGCTCCTCACTCCCCTGTCCTCCCGCTCCCATCATGTCCCAGTTGGCCTGGCCCGCCCTCTTCTCCCCTCCCCCTTCGCATCCATGCTCCTCTCTCCCCTGCCCTCCCGCTCCCATTGTTCAACTGCCCGCCCTCTTCTCTCCCCCCCAACATCCCTTTTCTTTTTAAATTTACCTCTGTGGCGGTCCAGCAGCGTCAGAGAAGGAGGCGGTGCTACGTCTCTAGCCTTCCCTTCGCTGTGTTCCGCCTTCTTCTGACGTCATTTCTTGACTGCATGGCCCAGGCAGTAATTTCATTTTTTATGCACATTATTTTTTTTTATTTTAGTTACATTTGTACCCCACGCTTTTTCCCACTCATGGCAGGCTCAATGTGGCAGGCAATGGAGGGTTAAGTGACTTACCCAGAGTCACAAGGAGCTGCCTGTGCCAGGAATTGAACTCAGTTCCCCAGGACCAAAGTCCACCACCCTAACCACTAGGCCACTCCTCCACTCCACTAAGCGAGCCAGAAAGTTTCCTGTGTGCGGCGCTAACCGGGCGTTAATTGGCATTGTATGTGCGTAGACCATTACTGCCTGGTAAACGCATGAGACTTTACTACTAGGTCAATGGGTGGTGATAAGGTCTCAGGCCCAAAATGGATGTGTGCCAATTTTTATTTTGCGGCACATCCATTTTCTGCCCCCCAAAAAGGCCTTTTTTGCAGGCACACTGAAAAATAGACCTGCGTGCGTCCAATACACACACCTACACCAGTGCATGAGCACACCTTATTAAAAGGACCCCATAATTAGACATCCTGCTTTTAAATATGAAACTTTTGTTTTGCAGATAAAAGAATGCACTGATGGTTCTTTGAGTTTCTGTGGCTGTCCGGACTTTTTATGCTGCCTTGACTGCAAGTTTTTTTTTTCTACCCTAGGCAACTGCCCAATCTTATCTAATGTTTTCGCGGGCCCTGAGGAACGATAGCGACTTGCTGAGGGTAGGGTTTTATAATGAAGGAAATATATTTGCAAATGGGGTTAGATTTGCACATTTGCTCTCAGGCCACGGCAGAGGCCGAAATAAACACACTGAAGAGCTCATGAACCCAGTGTGGCTTATTTAGGACTGCGCACTCGAGGGAGGCACGGCAGTCGGCAGCAACAACAGGTGAGGAACTCAAACATCCCCTGTCGTTCTCTGCGGGAAGCGCCAATCCGCCTCATCGCTTGATAGCCGGCGCGAGCGCGCGGAGAGGCGGTGCGTCCGCGCGCGCACGCCCACACTACACTGACATCACTCCCTCAGCATGGCGGTCAAGGTGACTCTAACTAAGCGAGAATTGCATAAGAGACTTGGTGCAGGGCGCTGTAGCTTGTGGGCTTTGATAGTGGTGAATGTTTAACAGTTTGCTTTGGGCTCAGATAAGGTGGGATGCTGGTGGCATTGCCGACTGCACTCGAGCCTGTGGCTGGCTTGCACGATGTGCGGCCCTGACGGCTGGCCTGCAGCGCTTGCTACAGCTGGCTGCCGAAAAATCTGATGCAAACGGTTCTAATGCAATGGTCATTCATTGCCTCTGTAGTTTGCCGGGTGTTGTTGCTGCCTTGTTTTCAGAACTACTTTTATTAGAAATTTGTGGAGAGTAGCCGGGCGTTGCCCGTCACAGTATGTGCTGCAACTTTCCGGCAACAGAGAGAGTAACCTGACTGGCATCTTAAGTACGCTCAGCCCTTTAGTTTGCTATAGTTAATACGTTCAGCCTAGCATATACGAAGCGTTATTCTATGGCATCTCAGAGGGAAATCCCGTAGTTTTCTTAGTATTTTTCTTTCAAGGGAGCAGCGATTCTGATAACACTGCTGGGCAGGGTTCATATTTTGGGATCTGTGAATATAGCAGCATTCGAGTGCTAGGCTACTGGAATTTCACTGTGAAGTCTTCAGTCTATGATTGTGCTGTACTTCTAGAGCTGTCATTACAGTAATAAAAGTGTCAAGATATAATCAACCCATAAAACACATGTTTATCAATTTGATAAGACATTTCTAGGACTGTCAAACTTAGCAGACACAATAAAAGGAGATTGTTCTACTGTGATTATTTTAGTACAGGTAGACTGAATTAGCTGTTAAAGATTAAAATAAGATTACTATACATCATGAAGTGTTTATTTTCTTTGGTTTATAATTGCAGTCTATAAAAAGAGCGGATCCAAATGAATTAAAGAATATATTCCTACAGGTATGTTGCTTTATGTGCTTGATCATATATGTTAAAGTCTTTGTGATATTTAGGTGCTTTTCTGTGCCTCTATTATCTGAGAAGAGTCCATGGCACAACATTTGTTCTCTTAAACAAGCAGCCCCCACAATTGTCACAACATTGCCCTTGTTCTTAAAGCTTTCAGATCTCCTGGAAGGCTGGCATTGACTATCTGCAAAAGTTATTCAAATGTATTTTTCTCTCTGCAGAGACTTAGGAGCTAGTTTAATTTAAAAAATGCACTGTGGTCCATTGTACTTATTTTGTTCAACAAGGACATTGTACCAACAAGTGCAGGAATTAATAAATGGCTCTTTGTGTACTAAAATAGCAGCAGCTACTACTACTTAACATTTCTAAAGCGCTACTAGGGTTACGCAGCGCTGTACAATTTAACATAGAAGGACAGACCCTGCTCAAAGAGCTTAATTTAACAATTTATAAACTGCCGAACTGGATCACAGTCCTTCTGAGTGGTGTACAGTGGAACACATCAGCACATGCAGTTCACGACCTAATAATGTTAGTATACATTATTTGCGATACTTGTCATTACTTGGCTTTTTAGTACATTAATTGGAATTGCAGACTTTTGCACATTTGTAGTGAATACAGTATTTTTTTAATACAAATGTTTATTACAATCAATAGTTAATGAGCTGCTGTGATGTAAATTAATGCAAAACAGTTTATTAACGATTAGAATGTACCACAAACATGTGTAGTCAATTTTTTACGTGCAGTGTAGTTTAAATTTTTTGCAAAAACAAAACGTAGAGCATTTTTTTTGGTTTGTTAATTTTATCAGGCTCATTACATATAGATCCTGGTAGAAATGTAGTTTATGATGTTTGGTTCACAATATTACCTCATTCTCCCCGTGTTCATTAACCTGTTGATAACATCTAGATGATGCCCATGGGCAGGCAGTTAAGAAACCTGTTTTGCCTGAGTTCTGTGCTTCAGGAGACCTAGCTCAATCTACATGTGCAAGATATTTTTTCCCTTTGTAAACACAGTATCATTTATTGTTCTAGCAGCTGAGGCTGTAGAAACTATTATTTTGTTGCCAGTTGAGAACAATTCTAGTAGATGTTGGTGTGCAAAAAATGTTTTTTTAACAGTGTTAACTAGGGGGAAAAGACTAACCAGTTTCATGTTACATAGGATGTTTCTTCTGAGTTTATTTTATTATTAAACTCTGTTATCTTAGTAGGAAGAGTGGGGTTAGGGGTAGGGATATTAGAGATAAACTTGTTAAAAATTTGATGACTGACTTCATCACCTTCTGTATGATATGTTTCGACACTTGTGTCTATGTACATTTCTATGGCTACATGTTGCCTTTGAATTGTCATCAATGAAAATATTTTCAATATAGTGTTAACTAATAAATTCAACATGCATAATTATGCTGATTTTATTAATACTGAGTGAGAATTTTTTTTGAACTTAAAGCTAAAAGACTTCTTTTGTAATTGCCCTAATATTTTTGCTGTTTTTAGTCTCGTTCCTTTAGCTTGGCCATCGTAGCAGAAGGCCTTCACTGAAGGGCACAGACCAGGTTTCCCACAGGAACTTGGCATAAGTATGCCCTTATGCCAGTCATTAAGTATTGCTGTTTTAGCAGTAGCTGGGATGCCCTTCATCTTCTGCAGCAGCATCGGACCTTGCTGGTCTCGAGCAAAAGCTGGGTCAGAAACTGAACCTGGGTCTCTCTCAGGGAAGCACCAAGCAGTGCTGCCTAAGCAGCTGGGCTGATCTCATCATATTAATGATTTTGGTAATGTGAAATAGTTCAGCAGAGACTTCCGTGAGTTCTGGGTACTTTATGAAAAGTGTAGTTTAAACTGAGCTGCTGTATTGGAAGCTATTAAGAGTGAACACCAGTTTGCTGTAGGGGCTCTTTGAAATGGGTTAGTTGTATGTTTTAGTATCTAGATGTTAAAGTGTCTCTGATTTTTTTTTTTTTAGCACATTTATCATAAATGATAAAACAAGGATGGTGCTTATTTGTGTTTAATTAAACCCTGATATTTTCTGTAAGACATGTATAACAGCATGTAATCATAGAAGAACTATTCTTGCCTTGACACCAGTAAGTGTTTTTCATCTAGGTTCACTCTTTTTCCAGACTTATGTTTTGAGCATGAATCGGTTGGTGTTCTGTGTATGCCTTTTGTATATAGTTTGCACTGAATTGATCACGGGGCTCATTTTCAAAGCACTTGGACTTACAAAATTCCACAGGTTACTATGTAATGTGCTTTGAAAATAGGCCTCTTTATGTGTTTATGGGTACATGACATTTAGGCACTGCCTTTTAGGGCCCACTGTTTAGGCACCAAGACATTTAGGCACGATTCTGTTTATCTCCTAGCTTGAGTTCCCGTCTCTCTGGACCCCTGAGTGCGCTTCTTCCCAACAGTGTTGCTGCCTCTCTTAGGAGCTTGCATGGCTGTTGGGGTGTAGTATGTACTCTTTTGGATGACAGATCCTGAAGCATCCATTCATCTGTATAGCATTTGCTGCCTCAGAGGCCGAAGTTGTGGTAGTAGCTTATCTGTCCGTGTGTATTAAGGGCTCAATAGGCAAATTTATACACTTCCATAGTAAGGGGATAGGCAGTGGGCTTGTCTGGTTGATAATGGCCTATATATTTTCATAGGTATGTGTGTTTTTGGCAGCGAGTTTGTTCTTTAGTCAGATTCTCACTTCCAGCAGCTCTCTCCATAGGAGGATCTCTACAAGTCAGTGGTTGCTTGCAACAAAACAAAACAAATCCAGTTATTAGGATGTATGATAAAGCTCTCCTGGAGAATTTTATACTCCCCTTCCCTCCTCTGGAGTTCCTGCTATAAATAAAGTTCTTTGCACAAGTACAGTAGCAAACGGTACCCGGTCAAAAGGAACTGGTCAAAAGAAACCAGACAAAAAAGTTCAAAACAAAAAAAAATTCCCGACATAAAAGTCCCAGACAAAATAGACTCCTGACAAAAGGGCTTGTTGAAATAGATTTATTTTTCAATGGTATGAATTTCAAGGGTAAATTACTGAGAAAGTCCACTGCTTGTCACTTGAAAGTCCTGGCACCTGCCTACGGCTTGATTTCACTATCCACACTTGGTATCTAGTGAGAATCATAAATCTGCTTGAAAACATAATCCAGCTTGATTAAGAGTCTATTTTGTCTTGGGTTCCTTTTGTTGTGGGGTTTTTTTGGGACGTTTTTTTTGTCATGGTCTGTTTTGTTTGTAGTCTGTTTTGTCGGGTTTTTTTTGGTACGGTCTATTATAACAGGGTGTCGTGGCAAACACAGCTTGGTCCTCAGAGGGCTTGTTCCCCCTGCAATACTCTCCTCAAAGTCTTTAAGCTTCATTGTGCAGGAATTTACTTGGAGTTGTATATCTCTTTCCAGCCTTCCTCCCCCTTTCAGAACTCCATGTAGGCCAGGGTCCTTCCCCTTTCAAGAATACTGGTACTTTAGGGGAGGGGGATCCCCCTTTCCTTTTCAAAAACCCTTCAGTCTCTACTTTCTCTCTCTTTGCGCTCAGGTTCCTCTTGAGTAATTTCTCTTAATAAAATATTATTAAAGGACCTTTTGCAGTAGCACATGTAATATCACAGTCTCAAAAGAAATACAGCCCTGGCTCTTCTCTGCCTCTAGAATCAACTACAAAAAATAGGGACAAAAAGAGGATAACATCTAGAACCAATCAAAATAATTCTCTCTATAGTGAGCACTTATATTCACGTTAAGTTTTATATATAGAGTTAACAATTTTTCTTTAAAAAAGAGGGAGGAAAAACCTCAACAGACTTCAGCTTGGCAAGTACAGGAGTTTTCACTGTCATCACTGGCTAAAAAAACCTCCCAAAAACTTTTAATTAACACAGTTCATAGGCACAGTTCATAAGCATAGAAAAGCTTTCACTTAACTTGAGAATATCAGGGCACCTTCCGCAGCCCTTCCATGGCTGACAGTTGCCAAATTAAAAAACAAAACTGCATCAGAGTCTGTTGAACTTGAGCAAAACCACCCCGTGGACCCTAATGAAGTTTTCTTTTTTGAAACTTTGGCCATTGTTGGCAGCGGAAGGTATCTTGACATTTTTGCCAAGGTGGAGTCTGTTGAGGTTTTTTCGTTCCTCTTTTTTAAAGAAAAATTGTAAACTCTCTATATAAAAATTAAAGTGGCTATAAGTGCTCTCTATAGAGAGAATTATTTTGATTGGTTATCCTCTTTTTGTCCCTATTTTTTTGTAGTTGATTCTAGGGGGTTGTGGACAGTTAGCAGATGTCTGGGCAGTAGAGAAGAATGCCCTTTCTTGAATGTTGAATGACATTTAATATTTAAGAAGGCTGATTGGTGTAGCACTTAAAGTTTTATTTATTTTAAACTTTTTTTTTTTTACCCACTTAAACCTAAGTGGTTTTGTTGCTAGGGTCTTGAAACCTCTAGCTAGACCAGATATCCTAGTCCAGATCTTCCCAAACTGTGAGTTGGGTCCCCAAATGAAGACCGTTTTCCCAAAACTCGCTCTCCATTTTTTGTCAGTTTTAAGTTATGTTATTAATTTTTTTTCTATCAAGGCAAGATTAATTTACTGTAGCTTATTCCTGTGCCAAAACTCACTAAGTCCATGGTATTTTAATGACATTGTGTTGCATACTCAATGCAAAACTCACTCGGTCCAAAAGCTACTACCTGTTTTTCTCAAAACTGCTAAACATGACCCAGGTGTGCTTTCCATTGGTGCATCTTATAGGTTAGTAAAGAGGGATAAATTACTTGTTACTATGATCTGCAGCAATCGGTAATGATAACACAGCACATACTGTGGATTATGTGGTAATTGCTTGAGTTGTGGTAAATAGTTGAGTTGTGATATTTAAGTTTCAAACGCAATGAAAATACCCGTATGAACCTTTTGGGTTCATACGGGTATTTTTGAAGAGACAGGTAGGGAATGATTTATTTAATAATTGGGATCATACTTTTGGCTAATTTTGGAAATGATTTTATGTTTTTCATGACATTGTATTTTTTTTCTTTGATTTGGTTCCTGAGGTTTAAAGACATTATTTCTTTTTGTGTTGCTGAATAAAAACTATTTCAATTTAGACCATAAGAGCATCATTGTTCTGCTTCTCCAAGGGGGGTCACACATATTTTTTGTTATTTTTATTTTTTGGCTATAGTCATGGATTTACAGATGCAAAGGGATCGGGAAGCACTGTCCTAGCCTCCATAGGGAAGGATTTTGCCGTAGTATCCTGAATGTTTCTGGCTTGTATGATCATACAATGCCTAATTAGGCAATAGTCTTGGCTTTTATTCACTAAGTGGTGCAGGAGTCAGGAAGTGGAGGCTCAGGGCAGAGAAGGTGACAACCTTATAAGGAGACTTGCTGTTTTAGGTTATTGACAGAACCTGAAGTCCAAAGTTCATAGTCGGTGAAACACAGCCTCGGTGTTGAAGGGTATCTTGGCTGTGTATTCATCAAGAATGCAAGAATATGGATAGGTGAGGCTGCTCACCTATGTTCTTAGGTGTGGAGGCTAGCTCTGTAGGTGACGAGCACCACAGTGGGTTAGGCAGGAGGAACTGCAGTCTCCCTTTGGGTAGGTGGAAAGTGAGATCCTAGGGTGCTGAGAAGGACCGGAGAGGCAGCGGTATTATTGATGAGATGAGGGGAGGGAGTGCAGCCAGGGTGTTAGAGAGAAAAGATCTCTGGCTAAGAGACACAGTAAGAGCATTGGGCCTAAATGTCCTGTGACTAAACAGTGGGGCCTAAAAGACAACGCCTAAATGTCCTACTCCCATGTTTATAACTGTGGTGGTAGACAAACGAAAGAGGAACAGTCTCTTCAGATAGACAAAAACAAATAGCGGTTACAGTTCAGAAATGGAGATAAAGAACATGGCATTTGCAAGAATATCATGCGCTGAGTGCAGCATATTGGCACCATTAGCTACACTCAAGGCATGAAGTTCTTGCAGATGAATAGTTCTTTGACATTTCATCAGTACTTCAGTAATCTATCCTTGGCTGTATGACTCAGAGTTTTGGACTCCTAATACAGGCATACTTTGTCAAAACATAGCCACGTTGAGTCGTATCATTGTGGTAGCCATACCTTCTGGTTGGTCAGACTGGTATATTGTTTGGATTCTACAGTAAAGCATCTCTGGAACCTCTGTGTTTTTTGTTTCCATTCCTGAGCTGTTGCCGCTATTTTTTTCATTTCTAATTGTAACAAAAGGTTGATCGGAGATCAGCGCAAGGAATGAACAAGACCCCAGTTTACTGGAGGGTGAAGGCCTGATTCATGAAGGGTTTACTACTATTTTGTGGTTTTGAGGGGAAATCTTTTCTACATGAGGACCATTGTCTTAGTAGGGAGAGTATGGATTGTCAATAAATGATGTCAGGTTGGACCTTTGTTTGATTTCATCATGTGTATACTCCAGTTTTTGCCCTTGTTTCTTTCAGTTGAGTTACACAGACAATATGGGCTCACATAAAAATTGCTATTCCTTGCACCATAACGATAAAAGTATGTTTGTTCAGTGCCTTGTAAAAATTCTTGATGCAAAACTCTTTTGCAGTAGTAGTAGCCTTGAGTCATTTAGGATAAGTTATCTACCAACTTTGCACAGTGGGGTGGTTCAGTTTTTGCCTATTCATCTTGACAGAATAGCTCAAGCTCTTACAAGATGGCTGGGGGTTGTCTGCAGACAGCAGTCTGTCTTGTTTTCTCTTAACTTTTCTAGTGGGTTCAGGTCTGCTTTGATTGGGCCACTCAAGGACATTCAGCTTCTTGCTGAGCAAATGCTTTGTTCTTTTTGTTTTCTGCCTGGGATCATGTTCTTGCTGAAAGGTGAATTTTCTCCCCAGTCCCAGGCCTATTGCAGACTAGTCCAGACTTTCCTTTAGGATCTGTTTGTATTTTGTACCACCCATCTTTCCCTTGATCTTCACAAGCCGCCTTGTTCCTGCTACTGCATTGCATCTCCATGACATACTTCCACCATCATGCTTTACTATAGGGATGGTGTTTGATAAGTGATTCATGTGGCATAAACGGCTGAGTAATAACATGAAAAATCCAGTTTTGTTTTTTTTTTCTTCAATATCCTATATCAAGCACACCTAACATATGTACTAAAATTATATATATTGTGATATCCCCCTTCTCATTCAGGGTGACCTGGGTCTCAATATGCAGATCATATGCAAACTAGTGTGCTACCCCTTCTCGCTCAGGGTGACCTGGTTCCCACTAAGCAAATTAAACAGGTCTCACCAACTGCATATTTCTCAGGCAACTCTTTATTCCAGCCCCTGGGCACACTTCTTCTAGCTTAATACTTTATACTTTCATAGGTCTTCACACTGAGCTGCCCCACACAGATACATGGGCTCAGTACTAGCTTCAATACTTTGGGGACTCCCAACCCCAGGCTTTGCAGCCTGCTTCTCTCAGTACTTTGGACACACAGTCCTCCCTTTGAACACACAGTTCTTTACCAGTACTTGGGACACACAGTCCAACTCTAATGCTTTAGGGACTTCTTACCCCAGGATTTTCAGACCCTTGCTTCAAATTCACTTCATGGAACAAAAACAGTATGATTCCTTTATCCAGGAGTATTTGAATCAGCTCAACTGCTGTGACTGGATGGAAGTTAAATAGAGGCCATCTATTATGGACTTGCAAACGGAGCTAATTTGGGAGTGCTGTGTCTAAGACTTATTCATTTAATAAACCAAAAATTCATGTACTGGCTTTTTGAATATTTCTGTAATTGTACTTTTACATTGAAAGTGTGGAGTTTATTGAGTAGATCAGTGAAACAAACTTGTACTTTAAAGCATTTTCAGTTGCATTTTTTTTTAGAGAGTAGAATGTGAAAAAGAGTTTAGAGATATATGTACTTAAGTGGAGGCAAGACTAAACTTATTGAAGTGTACTTACACCTTTCAGCACGTTGGTTTCATAACCACAACACAACATAACTAAAGAACGTAATGGACATAAACACAACTCTCCTCCAATATGGTTCCCTAATATGCTGTGTATTGTGATTGGCCAGGAGTACATCCTGGGTAACTCCAGCAAACACAGCACAGAAACAAACAGTTCCAAACAAAATGGTTTCCTTTAGCTTCCCCACCTCAGAGTATTCTTGAACTAAACCCTCTTGAGGCTCCCTGGGCCTTGGCTTCAGGATAGTCTGTAAAGACACATACCCTTCCTGCTCTCTAACCAACCTCACTGGCCCCAGGCTCCTGAACAGGACTTTGGCTGGTCTTCTTCTGGTCACTTGCAAGCACCCACCTCTATATCTGGGGCTCCTGCCTTACTCAGGGTGACTGCTCAGGCATGTCTTCCTTCGGCTGGGAATCCTCCCCTGTCCCGTCCAGTGTGCCCCGGTCACCCCTCTGATCCACGGGCCGTGACCCCTCGCACTCTCCTGGAACTTCAACTAGGATTCTATAGCCTTCACATATATGCAAATGAGACAATCAACATGCAAATTCAATTTATTGAACTATATGGCAGTCTTGTGGAACCCACTTCTTTCCAGCTGTTAGTCATCTAGCACAAGTTCTTTCACTGAGCCCATCTATTGTGGGGAACCTGGGTCTCAGTGTCTAACAGCCTCCACCCCTGGATAGGACTTTCTTCATTCACCACAACTTTATAGTCCTATCCTCCACCCCATGGCTGTTAGTTCGTTTTAAATAAGTCACAAGTCCATCAATCTGGTCTGGTAAGTACCTTCCTAGACTTTTAGAGGCAGATGCACTAAAGCTAAATGAGCCTTTAATGACTCTCCAACGAGGAAAATTTGATCCATTGCATGCATCAAAGGGCTTTTACCGAGGAAGCTAGCAGCTAACAAAAACGGAATGGAGATGAGCAATTAGTGTGAAAACCTCATTGAAACGACATGCACTAACCTTTTCCGATTGCCTTTACGCAGGAAAAAGGCAGGAAATCTAACGAGAGGTCTGGAACTCTCGTTAGGACAGCTCTGTGCCAGGAAAAATCATTAAGTGAAAAAATAAACAAACTTTGAGCCAATCCCAGCGCATTAGCAGAGCTAAAAGCGCTGTGATTGGTCCAAAGGACGTCAGAAAACACATAAAAAAAAAAATAAATAAAAAAAGGATCGGGAGGGGGCAAGGGCGCTCATCAGGAGCGTCCTGTATGGACGGCCTTGCCCCCCCCCCCGCTGCTCCCCACTTTCCGCCGCCCCCCCCCCCCCCGAAAAAGCAAAATTCTAGCAGCCCCGGCCCCCCTCCCTTCCTCACTACTCTGTCTCCCCTCAGCTCCGCCTCCCGACATCCTCCGCCCTGTGCCCCGCCCCCTCTTGGGGTCGTCACCGCCATTCCCCTCCTCCATCGGGCCCCCCCCTCTTACCGGGCCCGTGCAGCGCCTCTCTCCTCTGTCCGAAGGCGCTGCACGGGCAAGAAGAAAGCTGATGCCTGCCTTCGCCCAGCTTCTGTCGCGCGTCTCTCTCCTCCTGCACCCGCCCCTGTCTGACGTCGGTAACCTACGTAGGTTACCGACATCAGACAGGAGCGGGCCCAGGAGGAGAGAGACGCGCGACAGAAGCTGGGCGAAGGCAGGCATCAGCTTTCTTCTTGCCCGTGCAGCGCCTTCGGACAGAGGAGAGAGGCGCTGCACGGGCCCGGTAAGAGGGAGGGGGGCCCAATGGAGGAGGGGAATGGCGGTGACAACCCCAAGAGGGGGCGGGGCATGGGGCGGAGGATGTTGGGAGGCGGAGCTGAGGGGAGACAGAGTAGTGAGGAAGGGAGGGGGGCCGGGGCTGCTAAAGGTACGTTTGCTTTTCTTCTTGCTTTTTAATTTAGAATGCAGGGGGAAGTGGGGCGGGGGGGAACGGCGACAAACGGGTGGGGGGGGCAAGGACGGCCATACAGGACGCTCCTGACCAGCGCCTTTGCCCCCTCCCGACCCTTTTTTTTTATTTTTGTTTTGATTTGGGAGCCATGTGCTTGTGATTTGACTGTGTTTTGACTGTTTGTGGCATGCGCAGAGCAGCTAACATAACGCTTGGCTGCTCTGCGCATGATTTGGGGGCCGATTAACGATGTGTATTGTGATTCTTTGATACATTGTATGTTTCAATACCGATCTCAGCATGTGTGACTTTTTTTTTTGGGTGCATTTTTCGTTATTTTAAAATCGTTAGGGACTTTAACGATTTAGATTTTTTTACGTTTGGTTGCTGCATCTGCCTCTTAGTGTCTCCTTTCTTCTCTCTTCCATCTTCCCAGTACTCCTCCTCCAGCAGGTTCTCCAGGCACTCATCTCATCTCCTGCTTAGCCCTTTAGGAGGCACTGCTTATATAGGGCAGCTAATAGCCCACCACACCCTTTCTGGGTCCCTCCTCCCAGTTCTGGAAGAGTCCAGAGCCTTCTAGGTGCCCTTCTCTTAACAGGGAATCTCTACTACATACTCCCAGGTCCCCATGTTCAGGCCTTAGCTGGAGCTCCCTCTGCTGGCTCCTTCAGGGCATTACCCTGATGTCCCATTTGGAGCTCCCTCTAGGGACCAGAACAGGGCATTTTCTCTCTTGTAGGAGAGCGCCCCCTAGCGGCCTCCTCAGGCTAGGGCAACCACTGTGTTTATCACAACACGAACTTTACCAACCACAACATCACTTTGTATTTGTTCACACCGGTGACGGCAAATGCCTCTCCGGTACTATGTAAGCCACATTGAGCCTACAAATAGGTGGGAAAATGTGGGATACAAATATAACAAATAAATAAAATCCTCTTTCCCCATTGCATCCTCACAGCTAGGCGTTCATGAATTCTGTTACTTTTCATGCCTCCACCACTTTTACGGCGCACAGCGCTGACCGGGTGGTAATCAACATTGTACGCGTGTTGCCGCACGTCCATTTTCAGCCCCCAAAAAAGACGTTTGAAAAATGGATCTGCATGCGTCCAAAACATACGCCTACACTTGCGCGGGTTATTTTTCAGCGCACCTTAGTAAAAGGACCCCTGAGTCTTTAAAGTGTTTTTAAATCAACCACAATTTATTTTAATCCTTAACTCAGGGAGAATGTAGCTCAGTAATAAGGACTGAAGTAGGAGAAGCAAGAGAACGAAGAGAGAGATTTTATGTTGAGTTCAGAAGGATATGGGAATCAGTGGAATTCCTGGAGAACAGCTCAGATTTCATGGTTCTAGTGATAAGTTATGCTGTAGCCAGTGGATAGAGTCTTCTGGTAATCCATAAAAAGGGAATTTCAGTAGTCTCACTATGTATTCCAGCATCCACCTGACTGGTTACCCCTTTATCTTACTATTTCTCTTACTTGAGATCACCAGACACTATCATCCTGGAGTGTTTTTCCTGGTTGGTGCATATCTGCTTCTCACACTCATCGTGTATTGGCTGTCTGACATCACTTACTGTTCTCTGGGGCTGGGGTGGTGTTTTCATGTGCACATAAATATTTCTGTAATTGTACTTTCATGCTGGACGGAAATTTCATGGGCACAGAAAACAATTATTGGGTTGATTTATTTACATGTGATAGTTTTGGTACATCCTCTTCAATATTTGCCTGCACTGAAAGTCTTTTATTCAAGCTAGAAATTATTTTTTGTTTCTTGCTAAAAATGGGGCATTCATAAAAAAGGGAATCCGCAGACTGATAGCTAGTTTTCCAAGTTCTAATCATTAGTCGTTGTTTATCTAAGACTTACTATACCACCTACAGTGTCACCAAAGCGGTTTACAGACTAACTACTAGAAACGAAAGGAATGCCATAATCAAGATGGGATAGAGAGAGGTGCTGGGGAGAGAAACAGAGAAGAACTATCAGAATAGCAAGTGAGGAGGGAGGCAAGCAGTCTGAACTGGAACTGAAACAGGTGGGAAATCAGGAGACGAAAGGCAAATTTTGGTTCCAAACAAGGCAACTTTATTGCTAGCAAGTGAACAGCACCGAGTAGCCTCGGGACACTGTGTGTCATAAATCATCTGACACTTACATTTATACTTCCCTACTGGGCCTGCGCATTTGGCCCCTTACACGTCACAACCGACATGCGCAGTAAACATTTGTAGTTCTTACAGTACAAAATTGTAGTCCCAGCACGTACACACGTCATAACACTGAAATGATACTGGCAATAAAAACGAAACTTAGCAGCTTATTCTTTACACACACAATGCTCCTTTCTAGCACAGGAGATAAGGTGCGGCTCAGGAATGCAGGGGGGTGTCAGCACCCTCCAAGGTCGCCTATTCAGATGGCGTTGCTACGTGCAAGCTGGTCTTGTATAGGCCTTGCAAACTACTGTTACAAGCTATATGTCTAATAGCCCTGCATTCTGTCTGTACATTAGTAAACAGCAAACTTCTTTTGTTAGTAAACAGTAAAACTGGATAAGGCACAAATGTCCAGTGCAGTAATAAGGTGTGGCTAAACAGCCAAAAGCAGAGGTAGAGTGCATAAGTAAAAGTCCATCAGTAGGCCCAAAAACATGAGGTTGTCCTGTTGCTCAGTAGTATGCATAGTATTCGAACAGTATCCGGCGGTCCACTCCTTCATTCCCCCCTTTTGATACTTGAACATCCATTCTGGTGGAGAGTATCACCTCCATGAACCCTGAAAAGGAAAGAAAGGACAAGGATAGTTAGCGAGGGAGGCAACAAGCGAGCCCTAAGCCCTTGCGCAGCCGTTGGTTGCTTCGCCGGGTTTGAGACGGAGGGCCCCTAGTGGATTCCCCCCCCTTTGTAGCCGGTCTTGTGCTGGCACAAGGGTAATGGCCCATTAAGTGACTTAGGGGGTTCAAAGTGCACATCAGCCACAAGGTGCTTCGTCGTAAGCTTCATCAGACTGGGGAATGGGGGAGTACATCTGGAGAGCCATAAGCTGGGCAGCAGCACGGCGATCAGCGATGCTTTCCATGGTGGAGCGGAGACACCTGAAAACTAAAGGGAGAGACAAAGGTATTAATAGGCAGGACAGCAAAAACAGGCCACCCATGACGAGGAGGCCTTGCAGGCTCCCGGAGGTTGGGAGCCAGCTGGTGAGGGAGGAAGTCCAATCCCACGCACTGTTCCAGGTCTGGACGGGGACGTGGGCTAGTTTGACCATCCGGTCAGTTATTTCTCTGATGACATGGCTCTGGTCATCAATCTGTAAGCAGCAATTACTGAGGTTAAACTTGCCACACACCCCGCCCTCCTGGGCTAAGAGGTAGTCAAGAGCCAAGCGATTTTGGTAAACGGCGGTAATGAGTTTAGTGTTCTGTCGAGCTAGGATATTGAGGGCAAGGGCCGAATCGTTGGTAAGGATTTCGAGTATGGCCTGTAGGCGAATAATGCGATTCAGCATGTAGATAGGGGTGCGGTACCCGTATGTACCATCTTCAGCCCATGTGGCCGGTCCATAGTAATGAATGATACGTTCAGGCGGCCACTCGTTGTCCTTCCAGTCTCCAATTTGGACTTTGGGCTTGATGATTGGGAAAGACCGTTTTCGTCGGGCAGGGTTATCAGGCCCCTTTTCCACGTATAGGGGGATACCCAAAGTTTCGCCGACTTGTATGGGCAGAAGGAAAAAACTAGGTCGGACCGTGCCCAAGAGACAGGTACCGTACCAGCGGGTCGGGAGTTGTTCATAGGCCCTGCGTCCGCAGATATAGTAGTAGCCCGCCGGGGCTACCCACTTGAGGGAGGCGTTCCCTCCGTGTGTCCATGTCGTGTTCAAGGTGGGTTCTGTCCAGATAGGCTCTGGGGCGGGCAGGTTGTCCGTTTGCCACCAGGTCGTCCGGCTGCCATTATACTGAAGAACCCCCGTACAAGCAGAGTCTCCCACTGGTACAGAGTAACGCTTCGATGGCGCTCGACTAGCGCAGAGGGTACCTATGATATTTGTTCTCAGGGCCCATTCGTACGGCTTCGGCCGCTGGGGAAAGGTAATGTTGGTGGTGTTGAGTGCATCCCATGTTTGCTGTCGGATCTCTCTCGCTTCCCAAGGCCATTGTTCACCCATGTCGGTGCCTCCACAGACGAAACAGTTGGCAATTCCCAGGGAGAGGGCAATGTTTTCCGCCAAGTTGAGAAACATATTCCGGGCTTCTGGGGAAATGGGGAATTTAGTCTCAGTGTGTTCAGCACGGGCGATCTCATCGAATACGTCTTGGTAGCCAACGACAGTAGTCTGATAGTGCGTAGGAGGCTTAGTTTCGAGACTCTGATATATGGTAATATATGTCAACGGATCCATTCCTCCGCCGTCAATGCCGAGGCCCCACGTCCCTCTCCATGGCACGTCGTGTCCTCGAATGGGCCAGTCTAGGGACACATAGTTACCAGAACCTCGACGAAACTCGCCCAGGCCGGTGCATCCGGCATATCCTCCTCCCGTATAAGCACATACTCGGTCCCAGCCCGAGGCTCGAGTGTCGCCGGCGCATGGGAGCCAAACCCACGGGGAGCAGCATCTCATGTCTGGACTGAAGGGGCAGACATACTTGTGGTCATTAACGTATGCCTCTCGCCAACTCTGGCTGCCACACTTGCGAGACCAAGGGTGTTTATCCATGGCGGCACAGACGTCGAAGGTTAGGGTTGCTACAGTTTGGATGCCACCAACAAGGATGCGAGTGGAATTTATGTAATACAGAATGCCATCTCCCTCAACTCCCGGAGGCCCGGCCACATACGCAGGGAGTCCAACGCTGAGGGTGACATTGTAGTATCTCGGCTTGGTAGGGCTATGGCAGATAGTGAGATTTCCTTGGAGGCATCTGTGGAACTGTTGGAGGCCATTCGGAGTGATGAGGGCACAAGTCGGGAGAAGCCGGCAATCGCCTTCCGGGGGCTGCGTCTGGTGAATGAGGGTAGTGACTAGGTGATACCCTCCCTCTATACGGTGGCGCACAAGACGCAAACATTCAGTGCAATTCAGGCTCAGGGTGGCAGGATAGCTCGGGACTGCACACAGGAGAAGGAAGATGGTCAGCATTATATATGTGGTGGAAGGTATCCGAGCTTTTGCAGCAAGAAGATAATAAGGCCCACGATGAAGGCTGCGATAAAGAGAGAGCCAAAAACGCAGTGGGTCCAGAAACTGAGTTCCTGTTGCTGGGCAGGCATGAATCTGGTGGTTCACGTCTTTCTTAGAGTCAGCCGTAATGGAGCGTCAGGATGTTGGTGCGCAGTCCAACGCTTCAGGGTGCTGCTAGTGGGAGCAGCAGGTTTCAGTCGGGTCCAATGTATCCACACTGGGCTTCCTGCAATTTTAACAGCGGTTGAGGTCGTTAGGAGAACAAGGGAGGGCCCCTTCCATTTGGGCTTTAGGCAGTCAGATTCATCCCACTCTTTTACCCAGACCTCGTCTCCCACCCTGAACCTGTGCGTAGGACTGGTGAGGACCAAGGGAGCTACTCTTTCAGTGTACTGCTGTATGTCTTGCACTACCTGGTGTAAGGCTCTCATCTGTTTCACTAAGGAACTCTCACCCTGTATCTGCAAGGAGTCGGGAAAGGAGGGTAGTGGTGGTGGCCTAGCATACATCATCTCGTAAGGAGTAAGGCCGGTAGCCTTGGGGGTACACCTAAGATGCAGCAAGGCCAGTGGAAGCAGGTCGGGCCATTTGGCTCTTGCTTCTTGGCATAGCTTGGCTAGCTGGTTCTTCAGGGATCGGTTAGCCCTCTCCACTACTCCACTGCTTTGGGGTCTCCAGGCACAATGCAACTTCCAATCGAGGCCCAGTCTGGTACTGAGCTAGCGAAGGCGGGACCGTTGTCAGAGTTTATTTGCTTGGGGAGGCCGTATCTGGGTAGGATTTGATGAAGCAGTAGGGAGGTAACTTCTTTAGCCATCTCCGTTCTAGTGGGCTGGGCTTCAATCCATCCGGTGTAGGTACACACGGCGACGAGGATAGCTTTGTAGCCGCGCGCCGGGGGCATGTGTGTGAAGTCAATCTGGCACACGTGGAAAGGGCTGGTGCCTCGGAGAACATGTCCTGGCATAGGGCCGGGCCCCGTTCGAGGGTTGTTCCGGGCACAAGTCGCGCATCGGCTGGAAGCGTTCTTGGTCCACAGGGATAGTTTGTTGATGTAGTAGGTCTTCTCAAGTAAGCGCCCCAGGGCGTCCCTTCCCAGGTGGGTGCGGTCGTGAGCCTCCTTGGCCACCGTCCAGGCCAAGGCTTCGGGTATCCATATGCGCCCATCCTGTAATATCCACCAGCCATTGCGTGACTGTAGACCCTCTTGTTGGGCCCATTCCGTTTCTTGGGGGGTGTAGATAGGGGTCTCCGTAGGGAGCTGGACGACGAGTACGGGGTCAGGAGGGTGAGAGGAGTAGGGGAGCTGACTTGCCCTTTTTGCAGCGTCGTCTGCCCGCTGATTTCCCCGGGCGATAGGGTCCGTTCTTCCAGTGTGGGCCCTGCAGTGCATCACAGCCACCTTCTTCGGCTTCCATACTGACTCGAGTAATTGGCAGATCTCAGCGGCATTTGCAAGTCCTTTCCCCTCAGCTGTCAGAAATCCCCTCTCCTTGTACAAGGCTCCGTGCACCTGGAGGGTGAGGAAAGCGTATTTGGAGTCGGTGTAAATGTTGACAACTTTTCCTTCAGCCCACATAAGGGCTTTGGTGAGGGCAATCAGTTCCGCTTTTTGGGCTGACGTCCCGGGCGGCAGAGCCATAGCTTCAATCACATGGTCCTCCGACACGACGGCATAGCCAGCTCTTCGGATTCCCTCTATCACCTGGCTGCTTCCATCGGTGAACAGGGTGATGCCTCCTTGCCAGGGTTGATCCTTGAGGTCAGGTCTACTAGAATGCACAGTGGCCATTACTTCTTCACAGTCGTGGAGTGGCGATTCGGGGGCTGGAAGGAGAGTGGCCGGGTTGAGGTTGGTCGTGTCCAAGATCCGCACCTCCGGATTCTCGCACAAGAGGGCTTGGTATTTAACCAATCGGGAGTTGGTCATCCATCTGGGTCCGTGACTCTCGAGTAGGCCGCGGATGGCGTGGGGTGTGGTCACAAAAAGTGTTTGGCCGAACGTGAGTTTATTGGCCTCGTGTATCAGGAGACAGGCCGCTGCAATGCTTCGGAGACAGCCCGGCCATCCTCGTGCCACGTTGTCCATGCTCTTGGAGAGGTATGCTACAGGGCGTTGCCAGGTGCCGACTAGTTGGGTGAGGACTCCAAGTGCCAATCCCTTCTTTTCGTCGACGAACAAGTGGAACGGCTTAGTCACATCTGGCAGTCCGAGCGCTGGTGGGGCCGCAAGGGCATCCTTAAGGTCCTGAAGGGCTTTCAGTTCGCTTTTCTCCCACCGGAGATCTTGGCCCTCGAGTTCAGGCCCCTTTAGTTTGGCATACAAACTGTGGGTCAGGATAGCAAAATTGATGATCCAAATGCGGCAATATCCAGCGGCTCCGAGGAGTGCCCGTAATTCCTTCTTATTTGCAGGAGTGGGTTGGTTGCGGATAGCTTGGGTGCGGGGGGTACCGAGCCTTCGGGTTCCTTCTCGGAGGCGGAAACCCAGGTATTCGACTTCGATCTCGCATATCTGGGCCTTCTTGCGACTGGCCCGGTACCCCTGGGCTTCCAGGGTTTTCAAGAGGTAAAGGGTAGCTTCTGTACAGTCCGTGTACGTTTCACGGGCCACCAACAGGTCATCCACGTATTGGACGACCGGCCCATACTCGTCCTGATACGTCTTCAGGTCCTGAGCGAGTTGGTCGCCGAAGAGGGTGGGGGAATTCTTGAACCCCTGGGGAAGCCGGGTCCACGTATATTGCTGCTTGGTTCCCGTCTGTAAGTCTTCCCACGTGAAGGCAAACAACTTCTGGCTGTCGGCAGCAAGAGGGATGGAGAAGAAGGCGTCCTTCAGATCAATGACACTGTACCACTTGGTCTGAGATGGCACTTGGGCTAGGATGGAGTAGGGGTTTGGTACGAGGGCAACTATATCGGCTACCTGGTTGTTGACTTTCCTCAGGTCCTGGACGGGTCTGTATTCGGATGTTCCTGGCTTCTTAACGGGCAACAATGGGGTATTCCATGCGGATCTAATTGGTTTAAGGACCCCTTGTTGGAGGAGTTTCTGTAGGTGAGTTTGCATACTATGCCGAGCTGCATAGGGGATGTGGTATTGTCCTTGGTTAACCACTTGAGCATTCGGTTTGAGCTCAATCCAGATGGGGATAGCGTTAACGGCCAGTCCTCCTGGGTTCGCTTCTGCCCATACATCAGGCACCGCATCCATTATGGCTCGCCTCTGCTGGGCGAAAGGGGTGTTCTGGTCGTAATGGCAGTCGCCAGGTCCTACAGTTGGGGGAACGTGTAGTCTCCATTCTTCTCTCACTGGGCAGATAAGTGTTACTGGCCGATCTTCGAAACGAGCTTCCACTTCACCCGTGGTCTTGAACTTCAAGGTGGCCTGGAGCTTACAGAGTAGGTCTCGACCGATCAAGGGGACTGGGCATCCGGGGATGTGTATAAACTGGTGGGACACCATCGTCCCTCCAATCTGGACTTGGCGTTCCTTGAGGAGGGGGGCTGCCAGGGATTTCCCGGAGGCTCCCACAATTGGTATAGTTTCTTTCGTGGCTGGGGCTATGGCAGTGGTGATAACAGATCGCTGGGCCCCCGTGTCTAGTAAGGCCTTCATAGACTCTGTCCCCACCCGAATTTCCACCAGAGGGTCAGTGGGGACTCTGCCCTCCCGGTTCCTTCATGCTGTGCTATCACGGGTAGCGTCCACAGCCATTTGCCATTCCCTCCGGTCATCCCGTCCTCTATCTCTTCGGCCCCTTCCCCGGCCTCGTCTGGGGGCCCCTGTATGGTCGCCCGTCTCCTCCTCCCTCTGCCGGTCCCATGGTTCCTCTTCTCTCGGGCTGTCCCGTGCCTCCTCTGGACAATCAGCCCACCAGTGTCCTTCTTTTCGACAATTTGCACACTGGTTACGTCCTAAGGGGGACCGTGCCTCTCTTGTCTTTCTGCCCCTCCCCCTTGGTCTAGGCCTCAGGCGTTCCTCCAGTACCGTGGCCAACACATCTGCCTTTTTCCGCATCCGCCTGGTCGATTCCTTTCGGGCCTCCACCTTCTCCTCCTGGTCGCGATATCCGAATACGCGATCAGCTATAGCTTTCAGTTGGCTGAGGCTCATCCCTTCGAACCCCTCCGTTCTCTGTAGCTTTCTTCGTATATCCGGTGCTGACTGGCTAACAAAACTCATAACCACGGTTGGGAGGTTCTTAGGGTCTTCGGGATTTATCGGGCTGTGCCTTCTGAATGCTTCCATAAGTCGTTCAAGGAAGTCCCCTGGACTCTCGTCCTTTTGTTGGACTACACTGTGGATTTTTCCCATGTTGGTAACCTTCTGCTTCCCCTTCTTTAAGGCGGCCAGGTACGCCTGCTGGTATCGGCGGATAAAGGTTTGGCCTTCGGCGGTTCGGTAGTCCCACGTGGGAGCAGCGATGGGCGCCTCCGTTTCTATTAGGTTCTGTAAGTTGGCATGGGCCGGATTCGCATCCCGGACGGCTTGTTCCATATTTTGTTGTAGAAGGCGGCGTTCTTCAGTGGTCAGGATGTGGGCGCTCAACTGCCTAAGGTCTGCCCAAGTCGGGTTATAACTGTATATAATGCCTTCCACCAGCTCTATCAACTGCTCGGGTTTCTGGTCGTAGGACGGCCCATGGAATTTCCAGTTATACAAATCGGCACTTGAGAAGGGAACGTGGCTGTAAACTGTTGATTCAATGGGCTGGCCCCCCCCTTCCGCCGGGTTAGGGGTATAGGTGGTGGACTGTCGAACTGGGAATAAGTTGGTGGCCTCCCCTTTCTTGCTCGCAGGGAGGGCATTTCGCGGACTCGATTGGGGGAACCGAGTAATGTTCTTCACAACCCGTTGACTCTTCCGTATGGTTGCGGGGCCGGGTGACTCGGGTGAGTCTGGACGGGACGTCTCTCCGGCCTCCGTCTCCGACCCGGAAGCCTCAGCGTTATCCGGCCCCTCCTCCAGGCTCGCGATGTCAGGGTATAACGGGGCATACGGCGGTGGCGCGATATCATCTTCGTATGCTTCCGCCGTAGCAAGTATCGGGGCCTTTGGGGGCTTCTTTTCGGGCAAACCCTGAACTTTCCCTAGGGTTTTCTTTGGGGGTCTCGTTCTAGAAAGTGTGTTGGTAGTACTAGGCGTAGTTCCTGTCTTGACAATGGTAGCAGGGGGCGTGGTCTCAGTGGTTTCTACGCTAGGGGCGGTCGGCCGTATGGGGGCGGTCCCTGCGGCCTTCTGAACGGCAGCGGTTGCCGAGCTTTGGAGAGCGAAGGCATGGGTCGGCAGGGCTTTAAGTTTGGTTTTCCGTCCCTTTCTCTGCTTTACCACCATGAGGGCGGCTTTTTCTACCTTCCGTTGGGCCCAAGCCGGCGGATCCCGGACTACATCCAACCATGCTTGGATGTACGGAATGTCCTCGGGACAGCCTGGGTTTCCCTCGACTATAACGATATTCATGACCGCCGCCACTTTTTCATACTCGAATGACCCTCCCGGGGGCCATTCAGCAATTCCTAGCCCTGGCCACATAAATTGACATCTCTGTATCATCCCGGCCCTGCTACATTTATCTTGGTCGAACACTTCGCTAAAGTGTTCTGTCATTAAATCTAACGGTGAAGACCCACCCCCGCCCATCCTAACCTGAGTGCCAAAGGACAGGTGACGGACAGAGGGGGAAAAGGGGCGGTGGAGGAGTAAGGGGTCTCGTTCCACCAGATACAAAAGGGTCAACACTCGGCCTGACCAGGACGCGGTCGCCCGGCCTGGAACTGCAAGCCCATTCACACACTTTCATACACCACAAGAAACCCCCCCGTTCGTTCGCCGCTCGGTTTCGTCGCCAGAGCCTAGTGAGTTTCGGGACCTAGTCGTATACCAATAGTCCGTATTAGTCACTGGCTAAAAGAGGGTGATCACGCCTCTTCTTCGGTCCTTACTGGGCCGGTCACTACGTAGAGTATACTCGCCTGTCCGCCGTGTTCGCAGGCCGCGCCGTCGTACGCGCCTCTCCAGAGAGGAAAAAAGAAAAAGGAAAAGGTGCCTTGCCAGAACCACACAGCCCCCCCTACAGTCAGGCAGAGTTGATCGACCCTCCTCCGGGAGATGGACGCTGAAATCAGCGGTGGCCACTCACCACCTTCTCAGGTGGGGGTCGATGACCCGATCCGACCGCAGTGGGGGAGGGGAAGAATATAATCCGATTCCCCTTTCTACTTCTGTCCCATCTGGGTCGCCAATGAAACAGGTGGGAAATCAGGAGACGAAAGGCAAATTTTGGTTCCAAACAAGGCAACTTTATTGCTAGCAAGTGAACAGCACCGAGTAGCCTCGGGACACTGTGTGTCATAAATCATCTGACACTTACATTTATACTTCCCTACTGGGCCTGCGCATTTGGCCCCTTACACGTCACAACCGACATGCGCAGTAAACATTTGTAGTTCTTACAGTACAAAATTGTAGTCCCAGCACGTACACACGTCATAACACTGAAATGATACTGGCAATAAAAACGAAACTTAGCAGCTTATTCTTTACACACACAATGCTCCTTTCTAGCACAGGAGATAAGGTGCGGCTCAGGAATGCAGGGGGGTGTCAGCACCCTCCAAGGTCGCCTATTCAGATGGCGTTGCTACGTGCAAGCTGGTCTTGTATAGGCCTTGCAAACTACTGTTACAAGCTATATGTCTAATAGCCCTGCATTCTGTCTGTACATTAGTAAACAGCAAACTTCTTTTGTTAGTAAACAGTAAAACTGGATAAGGCACAAATGTCCAGTGCAGTAATAAGGTGTGGCTAAACAGCCAAAAGCAGAGGTAGAGTGCATAAGTAAAAGTCCATCAGTAGGCCCAAAAACATGAGGTTGTCCTGTTGCTCAGTAGTATGCATAGTATTCGAACAGTATCCGGCGGTCCACTCCTTCAGAACAAGCCCTCCGAGGCCTAATGAGTTAATGGGAAGGTGCAGGCAAATAAGTGAGTCTTGAGACCAGCTTTAAACTTAGTGTAAGAGATCTCAGCTTGTAGAGTGGATGGCAGTGAATTCCTTAAGGTGACTAGAAAGAAAAAAGCGGAATGACAAGTTGAGTCAAAGCGAGCATGGGTGGGTACAGGAAGAAATAAAAGCACCTTGGAGGAAGAAGGATCTTAAATTGAAAGTGGTATCGTACGAGTGGAGGAGTGGCCTAGTGGTTAGAGCACCAGTCTTGCAATCCAGAGGTGGCCGGTTCAAATCCTACTGCTGCTCCTTGTGATCTTGGGCAAGTCACTTAACCCTCCATTGCTTCAGGTACAAACTTAGATTGTGAGCCCTCCTGGGACAGAGAAATATCCAGTGTAGCTGAATGTAACTCACTTGAGCTACTACTGAAAAAGGTGTGAGCAAAATCTAAATAAATGGGTAACCAATGATACTATTAGAGGAGAGAAAACACTCGATTGTATTTGCCAGTGTAACAGAGAATACTAATTGCTGTGTTCTGGACTGCCTGAAGATGTCTGCAGGATGTTTACAGAAGAGCAATAAAGTACTGCATTGCAATAATCTAGTTGTGATATGACTGTAGCATGAAGGATTTTTCAAGGTCAGATATGTCCAGGAAGCTGCAAACTGATCTTGCTTGGTAGAAAGCATAGAAACAGCGCTTCACTACAGATGTGGGTCAAATGAGAGATACTGATCTAAGATAACATCAAGGTATCTGAATGAATCAACTAGTTGAATGGGAGAAGCCAGTAAAACTAGGGATCGAGAAGGACAGCCAGTTAGCCATGAAGCAACAGTTTTAGATGGGTTATGAACTAGTAAGTTCTCATTTAGTCAGACAGCCAAACAAACAGTATTTCAATGGTGACAGATCTAGACAGAGGGAATTAGTATGATGTAAAAGCATGAATGATTGTGGCCAAAATACAAATCCACCAATGCATCCAGCTTTTCCTACCTAAGTGCACAACTATGGAACGCATTACCAAAAGCAGTAAAAACCACGCTCGACCACCTACATTTTCGGAAAGCACTAAAGACATACCTGTTCAGAAGAGCATAACCCACCACCCTAACATAAAAATACCTGGACACTTGCGACACAATGTAACCAAAGACCGTAATGGACATTACCTGACTCTTCTTCCCCTTCTCCCTCTCTAAGTTCCCCACAATTGTACCTACCATACATGTACCTCATTCTACCACAATATCACTTTGTATTCATTCATACCATGTATTTGTTCAAACCAGAATCGGCTAACGCCGTTAACGGTAATATGTAAGCCACATTGAGCCTGCAAAAAGGTGTGAAAATGTGGGATACAAATGTAGCAAATATTAAAAAAAAACCCAATGGCAATAATTCTGAACATTGTGGTACACTGTATGATAGCATACAAACAGAACATGTGGATGATTGATTAAGGACCTTGAAAGTAAAGGCTATGGAGAAAAGAAGAGAACCAATCTTGCACAGCACCTGTGAGGCCAAATAAGGCTCGCCTGTTGAGAAGGTGGTCATGATTTTCCAGCTCAAATGCCACCCTAAGATCTTAGAATTAGCTAAAGGTCATGTTACCAGAGTCCAAAGTGCTGTGTAGCTCACTCAGGGGCCCTTTTACGAAGCCACGTAAGCGTCTACGCGTGCCCAACACACGCCAAAATGGACTTACTGCATGGCTACCGCGTGGCTGTTGTGACAATTTCATTTTTGCAGCACGTCTGATATGCACGGCCCAAAAATAATTATTTTCTACCACGCTTATCGTACATGCGCCAAGTGGTATTTGGCGCGCGTAGATCATTACCACCCGGTTACTGTGTGAGATTTTACCACTAGGTCAATGGCTGACGTTAAGGTCTTGGACCCAAAATGGACACGCGGCAATTTTCATTTTGCCGCACGCCTGTTGTCAGGAAAATTTTTTAAAAAGGCCTTTTTTACACGTGTGCTGAAAAATGATTCTGCGCGTGCCCAAAACCCGCGCCTACGCTAACGCAGGCCATTTTTCAGTGCACCTTAGTAAAAGGACCCCTCGGTAAGGAAGTAATGGCAGTTTTGGTGCTGTAACCCATCCTGAATTTAGATTGTCTTGGATGAAGAATATGGGCCTGCTTCATAAATTGTGAGAGTTGCTGGAAAACAAGTTTCTCAAGTATTTTTGATAAGTAGACCAAGTTGGATACAGGATGATAATTATTGCAGATTGAGGGGTCGTGCAGAATTTTTAAGAAGGGGGTGAACAAAGGCCTCCTTCCAGGGAGAAAATTCCTTGTATGTGTCCAGGGAGGGGTTATTTCCATTGGGCTTAGCACCCCCAATAATTTTGAAAAGTTGGTTCCTATGCAGGCAGTGATGGTTGTAAAGGAAACACAGGTTTGCTGTCTACACCAAACTTTTTGTGACACCCTTCCTATCTCATGGGGACACACAGGTTGAGAACCATTGATCTAGAGTATGGTGATAGTTCACCTGTTTAGTTTTACCAGTGTCTTGATTTGACCAACAATCTGAAGATATGTGCTGTTTCTCATGTTCACAGAAAATCACTACTAATTATTGACTTTATTGCCTGTTTTAATGCTTTAAAAAAATGTAGTAGACCAAGTTTATGACAGATTAGGATAAAAGCTTCTTTCTCTGTCTTTTTGTAGCTGCAACAATACTTTTCAATGTTATATATTTTCTTTTAGCAATAATTTAAAATATATGGCATTTTTTTAACCTTTTATAGTCACACTTCTGTTCAACGGTTTCTTCAGATACACATAACTGCTGCTTCTTTCCTGAATCTGGAACCTTCATGTACTGGTCTATCAGAAGCTTTGTTTCTGAAAAATGTTTCCCTTTAGACATCCATGCTGCCCTGAAATTTCACAACTATTAAGGGTGGAAGTTATCTTTTTTTATTTTTAAATTTTTTGTTTATCCGTTACAAAAAGGAAAAATTAAAAACAGGAAAAAGAAAAATCATTTTTTAGCCAGACATTCCTCAAGTCCACAAAAATAGATCCAAGATGTTAAACAATGGAAATTCAAATTATAAGATATATTTCAGGAATTTACTTTGACTGACAAACCTAAAGGTACCGATTAATTAATTATAAAGAGAGCTATATATTGAGACCCCCCCAATACTTTTTTGGCTGTTAAGAAAGCTGTACGTTGGATCAACAAAACACATTCTTAATTGACTGGTATTTAATTACACATTTACAGGGGTATCTTAAAAAAAAAAGTAGCCCCCAACTGCAGAACACCTGGCTTCATCAGTAGAAACTATTGACGTCTCTTCTGGGTTTCCTTGGAGACGTCAGGAAAAATTTGGATCTTTAGACCCAAAAAAGTCTTCTCTGTTTTTAAAGAGTAATTTCATTAGCCAGTTCTTATCAGGAGTCAAAGCAACTGTGGCAATCAAAGTTGATGCCAGCACCAAATCAGTATCAGAGGACTCCAACAATGCTGAAACGTCCATTTCTTGGTTGCCTTGATCTTGTTGACTCATTGTTAATTTAGTAGGCAAATAATACATTTGTGAAAATGGTGGGATACTTTCTTCAACTACTCCTAAAGTTTCTTTAATATATTTTCTTAAGATATCTCATGGGGAAACTGTGAATTGCTTGGGAAAATTAAGAAATCGGAGATTATTGCGCCTTGAAAAGTTCTCAAAGGATTCAGTTTTCCTCCTTAAATATGTTAAGTCCTTTATAATATTATCTTGACAAGACTTTATCTGTTGAATATCTCTTTCATATGTTTTATTTTGTTGAGTCAAAGTCTCCACCTTCAAATCAATTTCTTTAGCTTTTTCTTCTAAAGCAAATAGTTCTTGTGACAATTTTTGTGTTTGTGGAACGAGTGCTTTGCCTAGATCCATTGTTAAAGTCCACAAGCTTTCCAGGGTTACTTCTTCGGGTTTAGTTATTGATATAAGAAATTTAGTAATTATTACCTTAGTCTTGTCAGCAGAGATCGTCTGATCCAAACCTGCAGCTTTAGACTTCCCCACTACACCAGGTGTAATTGATGTCGCTCCCTCCATCGAGGTTTCAGGCTCTCCGTTGTGCCGAATTCCTTTGAATGATTGAAACACCTCCCATCTCTCCTCTCCCACACCACCTTCTGGAACTGGGGTTGAGGACGCCAGCAGCGGAAAGCTACCACCACCTGTCTGTGGGGGAGGAGCTCTCATGTCGGGGATGAGCGACAGCTGTAGTCCAGGGAACGCTCCAGGGTCTCCATCCACCTCTGAGTGGAGCAGCAGACTGCTACCTGACAATGCCGGTACCACTGCTCTCCGAAGATACGCCTGGATAGAACCGCTGAGGGGCAGCGGAGGCGGGGTGGCCTCTCCTCTTCGACATCGCTACCGTGGTAAGAAACAGAGAGCTGAAAGGTATGTCAGACGACAGCAGCGGCCATCTTGAATCCCGGTGGAAGTTATCAATGTGGTAGCCTATTAAGATACATTTTTTTTTACCATAAGCTATGATATGTTAGCACAGGGTCCCATTTTATGCAATAAGATCCTGTTCTACAGTAGCATGATTTGTGGTAAAATAACCCAACTTAATAGTAGCCCATGTTGATAACTCGCCCCCCCCCCCCCCCAAGCCTGTAGTCTGGGAAGACAGCAATGCAGTTTCTATGTCACATCTTTGTTGTATGATCGGATATTCTTTTTTTCTTTTTTAATGCAGCCATTTTGAATGCTTATGAAAAAATGAGCAAGAAATTCTAAATGAATAAATAATCATTTGCTTTTAAATCAAACTAGCTTGCTTTCTCAGAGTGTAATTTCGTCAGCAACTTAAATTCAATCCTTGTATTCTTTTCTATTCTGTCTCTCCTCCCGCCCACTGGGATACATTAGGGTTCAAAGCAGAAAACAGCATGGTTGATACAATGTTTACATAGCATAAAAGATAAGTAAGCATAAAATTAATGGATTGCATCAACAAATCTAATTCTAATCTCCTACTCTCTGGATAAGAAGGTTTTGATACTACGTAGAAAGACATCAACAATAAAATCAAATTCTAAATGCAAATAAACCACCTCAAAGCATCATACCATATGCAACCTACCCTCCAACTCTAAATAACTATCACTGCCCTAAGTACTTCACGAAGGAGTTTCTAGAGGGTGACCCTTTTTAGGGAGTAAACTGACACTACAGTAATGTTGCTTAAATGGCTACCAGTTGATAGCAGGGAGAGGATAGGGCAGCTGAAGAATTCAGAAGCAGGCTGGATCATAGCTCGGTCCTTGGGAGTTCCTGTAGGCTTCCACATGGTCTCCACAGCCTCTTGGTTGCTGTCTCCTGTGGTTCCTCAGTTGTGAATCCAGATGCTGCTCTAGTGGACTGATGGCCTTATAGATTGGTCTGATATACTAAAAGAAAACACTGTTAGCCAAAGTTAAATCTGTTCATATGCGTGGCTTTCCATGAACTACTGTTATCTTTATAGGAGTAATCTCACTATGCTGCTAGTGTTGATGGAGCAGGTAAGGTATACCATGTGCCAGGAAACAGCTATCTACAGATGATTGATTTTGCTCAGATTAACTGAACGATGCAGTTGGTGGGTGGTTTTGCTAACAGCTGAGTTGATATGTTTCCATATCTGCTGTATCATGTGGTGGTTGGTCTGAACATACAATTTCAGTGGCCAGCATCGAGACGTTTGCATTTGTAAAGCCTCACAGTACGCCGTGTCTTTATGACAGACGACAGTGGGAAGCATCATTGAGTGGTGTGTAAGTTGTAATCTGAAAAATACTGTTTTGAAATAATATTAAACATGGACAAAATTTGCATTAGTTTCTGCTGCTTAAAAGCTCTTGATACAGTTACAAGTGCAATGCAGGGAATTTGTTGAGACAAATTTCTTCATGTTAATCTACAAAATGAGACACGGTATTTCATCTTCTCTTTCTCAAAAAGTTAAGCATCTTGTCAAACAGCCCATGCTGTGCCCTTAATGCTTTACATGAACCAACACGCCCTTTGTGTCTCAAGGGCGTGTTGGTTCATGTAAAGCATTAAGGGCACAGCATGGGCTGTTTGACAAGATGCTTAACTTTTTGAGAAAGAGAAGATGAAATACTGAAATTTCATGTAAAACAGATGAAAAGAAAAAAAAAATTGGCAAGAACTGTGGCCCCTCAGCAGAAACATAGTGACACTGGAAGCATTGTAACAGTTTGCATACGGGGTGACACAAATTGTGTTCTTTGCTGACAGTGCATGTGCTTCATGTTGTGCAATTAAAGGGCATGCATGTGTGCCTAAATTTGGATTACCTTGAACCTGAGGAAGGGAGCACAGGCTTCAGAAGCAAGTCACAACTGGAGTTAGTCCATGAAAAAGGTTTCACACACAGCTTTTTATTGAATGCAGTTTATACAGTGTGTCCAGGTAAAAGACTTCTTCAGAATAACACTGACTTGAACACCGGCAGAGAGGGAACATTTATAACACAAGAAAAATAATTCAAATTAATGCTCTAGAGTCCACAATAAGTTAAGAAGAAATATGTGACAGCCTCTGAGAAACGGTGGCTTAAGGGGGTCTTTTACTAAAGCTTAGCTTGAGTTATCTGCAGCAGGGCCCATTTTATTCCTATGGGCCCTGCTGCAGGTAGCTCAAGCTAAGCTTTAGTAAAAGACCCTCTAAATTAGCGAATCCAAAATGTTCAGAATGGCCAATTTTTTATTTATTTTTTTTCTTATCGTTTGAAAACTTCTGTAACTTTCTTATTTTTTTTAACATAAAAGAATGGAGTTTGGACTATTTGTATTACAAATCGTTTGCTCTAACAGAATTAATTAAAACCTCTTTTTCTTTTTTTTTTGTTTCTGGTGACTTTAGTCACTTTTTCCCAGAGATGGTCAAATATATCCCCAAGAAAGGTAAAGGAAAAAATCACCAGCCTAGTTGATGATCTCCTCTATGCATGAATATGGTGCTCTTTTCCATAGAGAGAGGCAAGAAGTCACAGCTTTATGTGTTGACGTAAATTCTTCGAAAAGGAGTTGCAAACAGGGACGTAACTAGGTGGGGCCACAGGGGCATGAGCCCCCATAGATTATTCCTGGCCCCTGCCACTTTCGACCCCCCCCCCCCCCCCCGCCGCCACCAGGTACCTTTGCTGCTGGGGGTCCTCAACCCCCGCCAGCCAAAGTCTTCTTCAGCGCCAGTGTCTATCGTGTTCACTAATCTGTTTCTCTGAGTCCTGACTCCTGATGTCCTGCGTGCACACGTGCAGGACGTCAGGACTCCCAAAAACAGATCATCAAACGCGCCGGAGACCAGTGCTGAAGAAGACTTTGACTGGTGGGGGTTGTGGACCCCTGCCAGCAAAGGTACCTGGCAGCGGCGTCCGCCCGGGGGGGGGGGGAATCGAAAGTGGTGGGGGAGGGCCGGCAGCAGGAGGAGGGGGTCGGCAGCAAGCTAAACTGTGCCCCCCCACCCCGGGCTCTGGAACCCCCCTCCCGCCGAGGTCAAGCTACGCCCCTGCTTTGCAAGTAGATGGTTCAACCTTAGTATGATCATATAGGAGCCCCCTAGCACCAATCAGTAGTGCTGTAAAACAAAACAAAGAACCCCAGAGTGAAATTTAACAGTGGCCATCCTAAATCAACAGCCCATTTAATGAGCATCAGTGTATATTAATTATCTGTAGTTTTATGCCGTTATATGCTAGATATACAGGAGTTGCAAACATAGAGGTCCTTTTACTAAGCTTTGGTAAAAGGGGGGCCTGTGCTAGCTTCAGCGCGTGTTTTTGATGCATGCTGAGGCCCCCTTTTATCGCAGTGGGTAAAAGGCTGTCCATTTTTGGGAAAATGAAATGGCTGTGCGGTAAGTGAACCACTTACCGTGTGACCATTTTGGGGGGGGGGGGGGGGGAGAGCAGTTACCACCACCCATTGAGGTGGCGGTAAGGGCTCCCGCACTAACCCAGGTAGACAGTATTTTTGTAGCGCCAGAAATGGCATATGCTGGGGGTGGGAACTACCTCCGGGCTCTTGCGGTAGCCTGGTGCTAGTTCCAGATTGGCACTCGGCAAGCCTGTTGCCACACGCCAACCCTTTAGTAAAAGGGCCCCACTGTTTCCTCTTATGTGCATAGTTACTTGTATGCATTAAGTACTGTTGTTTAACTTTAAGTATCCATGTATCCTGTCTATACTTAACTATATACCCTAACACCATCCACATTTTGACTCGGAAAAGTCTGTTTCAAGGGAGTTTCTGCAGAGGTCTCAGTGAACTCCAGATATCGTAGAAGCACTGGAAATAGTAACTTTTGTAGTCACTGTCCATCCTTGCGGCTAAACATGTTGTGTGGCTGACAGTAGATTCTGCTGCAAATACTTTATGGTTCTGCTAGTTTGCAACCTGTGAAACTTCAGAAAGCTCAGTAGCAGACGGCTGGAATATGTACACCCACAGATTCTATATATGGTGACCTAAATTTTCGCACGCAAATCAGCACATATTGACCATTTGGGTGCACAAATTATTAATGAGCCAATTGGTGCCAATAATTGGCTACTAACAGCCAATTAATTGGCTTTAATTGGGATTTACGCACATATTCTATAACAATGTGCGCAGAAATCATATAGCGCATAAATTCAAGGATCCTGGCTGGGGGCGTACTCAGAGTTTACGTATATTATTATAGAATAGACCCACTCGGCACCTAACTTGGGCACTGGCATTTACACCTGCTTTCATCGGGCATAATTGCCGGCAACGTTTATTTATTTGTTGCATTTGTATCCCGCATTTTCCCACCTATTTGCAGGCTCAATGTGGCTTACAGTGTTCCGTCATGGCATTCGCCATACCAGAGTAAAAGATACAATTGGTATTACATAAAGAACATGGATGACATAATAGAATTAAGCAATCAGGTATAGAGAGATAACCTTCTTTGGACCCATTTTCTCCTGGGAACTATCGACCGGTTTCTAATCTTCCATTTTTATCTAAAGTATTAGAAACAGTTGTATTTAATCAACTTCAATCTTACATTGAATCTAAAAACATATTACACCCTAGACAATCAGGCTTCAGGAAGGGACATAGTACTGAAACGGTCATTACCTCTTTTTTAAGTGAAATACACGCCAGACTAGAGCATTATGTTGCTTTAGTTATCTCATGGGACTTGTCAGCTGCATTTGACCTGATAGATCATGATCTCCTGTTATATCGGCTAAAGGAAATTGGTATTGCAGGTACCACTTATGAATGGTTTGCCTCCTTCCTTGCAAATTGGTCTTTTAAAGTTGCCCAAAATTGTTCCACTTCTAAAATGTATCCCGTTTCCTGTGGGGTACCACAAAGATCAGTCCTGTCACCAATTCTGTTTAACATATATGTCAGCCCTCTTGCTTCACTTATTCAATCACTGGGTATTAGTTTCTACTCTTACGCCGATGATTTTCTCCTGATCCACTATGTAAAGCTGTTAGATATTGAACTTACGCAAATTCAGAATGGTCTTAAAGCAGTAGCTAGTTGGCTTAAAAGAAATCATTTAGTCTTAAATCCAGATAAGACTGTTACATCGTGGATTACGGGTCGTGATACTGTTCCTGCTGTCATACCTACTTTATTTGATAAACCGATTCCAACAGTACAATTGTTCAGATATTTAGGAGTCATTATTGACTCAGCTCAGTCATTTAACAAACAAATATCTGTGGTAGTCAGGAATTCTTTTTATCATCTCCGAAAACTACGCTCAATTAGAAACTCAATTGACAAGGCTTCATTATGTAAACTAACGCATGCATATATTACAACACGTCTGGACTATTGTAATAGTGTTTATGCAGGACTTACAAAGACAAATATAAAACGTTTACAGATGATACAGAATACTGCAGCTCGTATCATCTGCAGGGCCTCAAATATGATAGAACGATGCCACTTTTATATCAACTTCACTGGCTTCCAGTTGAAGCCAGAATAAAATTTAAAATTTTTACACTGACTCATAAAGTACTATATTCACTTATTCCATCGTACTTATCGAATCTTATTCTGCCATATTCGCCCAGGCGAACTCTTCGTTCTCTTACAGATAACAGATTGATTATCCCCTCTCCACAAAAGGCTAGATGGGAGTCCACCAGAAATTCAGCATATTTTTTCTTGGCCCCCTCTCTCTGGAATTGTCTCCCAAAACATCTTAGATTGGAAGAATCTTATATTAAATTTCGAAAATTTTTGAAAACGTATTTATTCCAGGAGACAGTCAAAAATAATCTGTGATAAAATGGCAATACTAGTTAGAATTGACTATGCAGTAAATTTTATATGTTAGTCATGTTGTTGTTATGAATGGCTGTTTAGCAAAATTGGTGTTTTATCTTTTAATGAATGGCTGTTTTAGTTTGCTTTCCTATCAACTTGATGGAGTTCTTTTATGTTTTTATTATTATTTTTATATTAATATGTAAACTGTTTCTGTTTTGTAACCATAATTTGAGATGGTATAGTAAAATGAATAAATGATTCAGAATATCAGGTAAATGGTGATGTGCTGCAGTTCCTATTATGGATTGTTGTGGTATGCCTTGTTGAAGAGATGAGTCTTCAGTGACTTGCGAAAGTTGATTGGGTCGTAGATTGTTTTCAGGTCAAGTGGCAATGCATTAAGTTAGGCGCCATTTATGCACTTAGCTGCTATTCAGTAAAGGACATGGATCCGTTATAGAATAATGCTTAGCACTTAATTTTTTTTTGCCCCGATTTCTCGGCACTATTTATAGAATCTAGTCCAAAATAGCTATAGAAATTGGTGGGATATAAGAACCGCAGGGCCCATCTATTCTGTCCAAAGTACTATTGCTTGCATGCTATAGGAAGTGGAAGAGTAGCCTAATGTTTAGAGCGGTGGACTAGGAACTGGAAGGCCCAAATTAAAATCCAAGGACAGAGCCTTGAGGCCTTCTGCAAGTCACTTAACTCTCCATTGCGTTGGGTCCAATGCTTGGCCAGTTCTGACAGCACCGCTGGTCAGAGATGCCCCTCCCCCCTCTGTTGGGCAGCAGCAGCAGTATAGTAGTACCTCACACTGCATGGGAGAAGGCCATGGCAAGCTGGTCCTTTATCATGCCAAGAAAATCATAAGGGTAGGATCGACTCAGGAGCACATCTGGATCTGGATCTTTGTAAAACAAATGACAGTGGGAAGGTGGATATGGCTTGAGAAGAAGCAGGTATGCAGTTTGATTGTAAATAGTGTCTATACTGCAGCTTGTCACAGGTGCACCATATCTCCTAAGGGTCTTTTTAAAGACCAGTTAGACAATCGCTACAGTGAAGATTTGTTTTAAGTGATTTTCTATTGCTAAATTTAAACACTGTCCTCGGATGCATTAACATCTTTTGAACCCCTGAGGCAGGCACTCAGTGCTGAAACATGGTGCTGTGTCGGATTTTGCATGTTTTTGCAAGTAAAGGGCCCTGTTTACTAAGGCGCGTTAACATTTTTAACACGCCTATAATTAGCGCGCACACTAACCATGTAGACATGTACATGGTTAACTCGTGTACATGGTTAACGTGCCTATTGTGCGGCTTAGTAAACAGGGCCCAAAGTGTTTCAGTTATTTACGATCAACCTGTGTACCTGGTTCTTCTCAAACCATCCCACCTTCCCACTGTCATTTGTTTTGCAGCGTTCCACGTGGGATCTCTTTTGGTTTGTCTCTGGATCTGGCACGCTGTAGATCTTAGTAATCTCAAGCATTTCTTCTTAGTGGCCAGAGACTTTTGGGGCTTATTCCGTCTTAAATAATGTTAGTGCAATTGCTTCCACTGCTTTCACTGACTCTGTTTATTTATTAGGATTTATTTACCACCTTTTTGAAGAAATTCATCCAAGCCGGTGTACTGTATAAAATCGGTTTGAAAGAAATTCAAGTGGCCAGTGATGGTGATAAACACATTAGTATACCAATTTCCAGGAGGGAAATTGGTACGCTACCAATTTATGGAGGGATTTTTACTACACTGACTGTGGGGCATATGCTTCCCAAGGTTCCAGGCTATTACAGAAGTGTAGCTGAGTGCCTTTTGAGACTTTAAAATTTGAGGCAGTAGCTAAAGTGAACTATTTTCTGTGTGCCAGGTGGTTTATAAAAGTCAGTATTTCATTATTTTATTTGCAAAGCTGCAAGCAAGTTACAAAGTAACGATTCAATGTAAAAAAAAAAAATGTAGTCAGTATAACTCCCCCTTACCCTCATCACACTTACCCCAACCAGTTTGTTCTGTAGCCTTCTTTATATACAAGATGTACTTAAAGATTACAACTCCTAATTAAACCTCCAACTAGACTCCCAGTGTTTGATGCAGATGAAGAAGGCTTGTTCATACACCCAAATGTTTATGCGTCTCATAAAAATGGGTAAGTACCTTTTGTAACTCGCCTCATCAGGTTAAAAAAATTCCAGAATTTTAGGGGAAAATAACTACATTCTTCCAGGGAGGTTTATAAACTTTTTATAGATTTTGCCAAGGAGGATTAAAAAAAAACAACAACATTATTTTAACATAAATTAAAACAAAATGAGAGACTTGCCCACACCATATAGACAGGGCAGATGCTGGAGCAGAATGCGGTATAGAAAGTTAGGGAACAATGAAATCATTGGTGGTTCCTGCTAGGCAAAATATGCTTGATATGTGTAGGTTTAGCTCTTTGATCACCTTATCTGGTATTTAAATTACTCCCCTATATGCAGGGGTGTGCTGGTAAATTGCTAACAGGGGGCTGTCTCTCGCCAGCAAAGTAAAAGAGAATTCATGAGGGGCCCAAGCCCACATTTTGGGATCCATTTGTTAAAGTAGCCATGGAGAACCGGCTCCCAAAATTCTTAATAACTTAACAAACGGCTCTCGAGAGCCTGTGAGAGCCTGCTCCAGCACACCACTGCCTATATGGAGCCTTTCGGTGGCAGTAATTTTATATGTGGTTTTTTTTTATTTTTTTTGTCATGGAGATTTTATTGGTGTGTTGAGAAAATAAATGACCTTGAGGAAGAAAAGAAGCATATTTATTATTTTAGGAGTCTTTGATATGTTTGCACAAGTATGCTTTTGGTTTTTTTTCAATTAGAATACGAAGAACTTGGTGGGAAATGTGATCCATTTTGTCTTGTGATTTTTGAACATCTCAAAAATTATGCACAGTGTACTGCTTTTTTTTTTATCCCTCAGGCAAAAATAGAACATTTTTCTTTTGTAAGGACTGATTATTTTTTTGTGTAATATGTACTGTCTAGAATTCTGTGACGTGTTTTGTTCTTGGTATTATTTTTAGACCATTAGAATCCGTCTATTCATTTTGCACTCCTCATCCAGTCAGAACCAAGGCTGACATCTGGTGCTATGAACCATCGTTCGTAGCTACCTATAAATGTTTTCCACTGTTTTACATCTCCTTTGATCTCTCCTAGCTCAGTCACTGCAGTACCAAACTTAGAAGAACATAAGAATAGCCATACTGGGTCAGACCTTTTTTAAACCCAGATATGCTAACCACTCTTACCACGTCCTATGGCAACGAGTTCCAGAGCTTAACTATTCTTTGAGTGAAAAAATATTTCCTCCTAATTTAAAAGTATTTCCATGCAATTTCATTGAGTGTCCCCTGCTCTTTGTATTTTTTAAAAGAGAGAGAGAAACATCAATTCAATTTTACCTATTGTACACCACTCAGGATTTTGTAGACCTTAATCATATCCCCTCTCTTTTCCAAGCTGAAGAGCCCTAACCTGTTTAGCCTTTCCTCATATGACAGACGTTCCATCCCCTTTATCGTATTGGTCGCTCTTTTCTAACTCTGATATATATTTTTTGAGGTATGGTGACCATAATTGAATGCAATATTCAAGGTGAGGTCACGCCATGGAGTGATACAGAGGCATTATAATAATCTTGGTCTTATTTACCATCCCTTTCCTAATAATTCCTTGAAAGTACAATTTGATGAATAAGATACCTCCTATAAACAGATAAGATTAGCTTCCTGGAAGAAAGTCATCTATACTGTACATGAATTGATGAGTAGGGTAACTTTGGTTCAAATGTTTCCCTTTGTTATTTCAGATCAATGCATTTTAGTTTCTTTGGGGATTTTATTTGGCCCAATGGTTTCCTTTTCTTCATTTTTTGTCAGCTCAGTTGGAACCTAGTTGGAACCAGTGCTAGGGTTCTGGCTCTTCAGTCCAGTGATTTCCTGCCCTATTTAATGTATTCTAATTCTCACCATTAGTACTCTGGCCATTGTAGCAACAATCCTAGGTCTCTGTTTACTAAGCTGCACTGTAGGCGCGCTAACGGTTTTAGCACGTTCTAGTGCTAGAAGCACCCATATGGGTGTGTCTAGCATTAGCGCGTGCTAAAAACACTAGCGTGCCTACAGCGCAGCTTAGTAAACAGGGCCCCTAAAGTTAGAACACTGAAATAATGGGCCCTGTATCCTCCCAGTAAGTGTCGCCATTGTAGAGTGACTGGGAGGCCCTTCCCCCATGGGCCTTTTAACTCTGCCTCAGGAACAGCTGTGGGGAACAGAAGACCTGAGCTGAGAATCAAACCCAGGTGGTTGCATGGCCAGTTTAAAAGCCAAAGTGTTGCAGACATGCAGGTATAAGAAATAACATGGACATAGGGAAGTAGGTAGGCTTGAGTGAAGAATTATACTGTAATAATGAGTGGTAGCAAGGTGTGTTTACTGAGAAGTCATGCTTCTGGTAGTATGACTTGTATCTTGTGAATTTGGAAACAGCAAGAACTTATACATAGGGATAAATCTTAAGACAGTCAAATTTTGTCTCTGCCAGCTCAAATATGTGTTTTTGCAGGCAGAGATGAATACAGCGGGCAGATATATTCAGATACTTAGAAACTTACATGACACAGGAATTTAGCAGAATAAAGGTATAACACAAAACCTAAGCTTGTTAAACTTGAATCATAGTAAGTATTCAGGAAGTGGAAGCACAACATTAAGATTTTATCATTAATTGTGGTTTGTCAGTTTTCAGTTCTTTCCATTTTTGTGTTTTATGTATTTGCACAGAAAAATGAGAGTTTTGTTTTCTAGCTCTGCTTATGCTTTTGCAGGGATTTACACTTATTTTCTGTTAATCATTTTCTATCTTATGTCTTAATACCAGTAATGTCTTATTCTCCCTTTGCCTGGACACATTGTTCTAGAGGAAGATACTGTGTTCAGCTCAGCCATGTTCTTTATGATTCAATAATTTTTATTGATGACATAGGTCAGTAAACAACTAAAAAAAGCATTGTGCATACAGAACAAGATCCACCGACATCAGTGTTTAAACATCTTTCCCCTCTTCCCCCTATTCTGAAGTGCAGCAATTACCCTTCCATATGTTGTATTGATTGGGTACTACAAGCCCAACTTACAAGCCCAACTCAACTTTTACATTCAGGAAAACCATTGCAGCAAGAAAGCTGTATTAAACAGAATAACCTACCCTCCCAAGCTCCATAAAAGAACTATCCCTCCCTTCCCCTCCCCCCAACCTTCCCCCCTCAAATTTCCAGCCACTTAAACTCCAAGCCATCGGCCCCCCCCCCCTTCTAGGAACTAGGTATACCCCACTTATTGAACTTAACGGGGTCATCCTTCGTTGAGAAGCAAATTGCGACCTCGAGGGTGTAAGATCTGGAGATATAGGCCCCAGATGGCAAGGAATCGCTTCCTCCTCATTGGCGAGAACCGGGACTCCCTCGCCTCCCAGGTCGCCAAAAGATGTATCTGGTTTCTCCAATGCTAGTAAGCCGGGGGGGGGGGGGTCTGATGGCGTCCAGTATTGCAGAGTACACTAAACACACCTTGCGGAGGAACAGTGCTTCATACTTGTTCTTACCCCTAAACGTATCTGGTACGTCCAAAAGCATCTGTTTCACTGTCCCCAGGATAGCCATGTTCTTTAATATTATCTAGTAGAAGGGTCTTCTCAATGTCAGGCAGGCATTACTTCCCCATGGGTCTTCTTAGGCCCCGATTGTGCCTTCCCCCTCTTTCTTATTGCTTCCAATCCAAATGTTCTCCGACCGTACATGCTGCCTGATAACTCTTCCATTAGTGCTTAATGTGAAGGAAGATACTGTCCACATGTGCATGTGAAGTGCTGCCTGACAGTCCTCCACCAGTGCTTTCTATGAGGGCAAATACTATTTGCCTGTGCATGTGCACACAAGCCTGAAATGACCACATTGCTCACAGACTAACTAGCTGTTCTATATGTAGGGCTACAGTACTGTATCTGGATGCTGAGGCTCCTGCAATGTAATTGTTAAATGGTTCTGAAATGTCTTCTTCCTTGGGTAGCTCTAACCCTAATAAACTTGTGAAGTTCAGTAGTCAGCAGTTCTCAAGTCTTCATGATTCATTGGGGCAGGAAAAATGGTTTTACCAGCAGAATGAGCATGCAGTGTTCAGGGCAGTCGGAAGAAATCCAAGGTCTTAGCCGTGCCCGCCACTGGCTGGGTGACCACAGTCAATTTCTGTTTGTCTCAGTGAAACTGCACAGTGCAACCCCCCCCCCCCCCCATTTCTTTACACCTGGGCCAATATTAAAGCACCTCACCCAGTATTTAAAATGCCAGCTGCAGTGCTTAAATCTATTCTGTAAATTCAGCACCCCTATCAGCAAGCAGTACTGAATATGTGTGGACTACAGTGACCAGCGTGGCTGTATGAATAGCAGTGATACTATCCAAGTAGCTTTTATTTATTTAAAGTTTTTATATTCTGCTCTATCTACAATCCTAAGTGGATTCCAATAAAACGTACAATTAAAAATAAACTGCTTCTTTATTATTAGATGCAGCACCAAAAGAACAAACATATCAGTAAACAGTCAAACAAGCACTAGTAAGCAGCACAAATGCAACTGCCAGGCATAATTGCATAGAAGTAAATGATGAACAGCACAATACAAAACAAGTAGCAATAAGAACAAGAACACCAATATCAACATGGGATGTGTGGTATGCTCTTATCCCCACAGCCTCCAACATAGGCATCTGGAAATTGCAAGAAGAACCCCAATAATAATCACAAAAGGATGACACACCAGAGGTTTTGATTTTCTTCCTCCTCCCCCACAATCCACCAAAAGAAAAGAAAAAAACGACGAAAAGGGAAAGTATAAAACAGGGAAAGTATAAACAGGTAAAGTGAAATACCCCACCCCCGACTTCGTGAAGAGTAGCATAAAAAATCAGCAACCATAGGCAAAGAGAAAGTGTACTCCCAGAAAAAGAGGCCAAAAGCTAACAAAAACAGTGCTGACAGCAGGGAAATCAAAACTCATCATCCCCCAGAGAAGCAAAATGAAGAAAAGAAAGAAAAGGAGAGAAGAGAGAGAGGAAAGGAGAACAGGAATCCCAGTGCCACGAAAGATGGTAAACTATTGATTAAATAAGACTGCAATCCCTATGCAGTAAGGACAGCCAATAGTGCTCCCAGATGACTGGAAACTTCCATCTGGCAGTATCCCCACTGCCCACATCTCGACACTCCAACATAGCCAACTCAAATATGAGATACTTCTAGTGTTCAAAAGCAGGGCCATGGGAATCTCTCCAGTGGAATAAAATGACTTTCTTCCCCATCATCAACGTCTTATGGAGAAAAGCGCTTCATCTGCAGGCAGGAAAAAAGAATCCTCACCCAAAAAGAGGACACCCTCAAGGACAAAGGACAGGGATGCACCCAATGATGTAAGAAAATTGAACTGGCGCCAGAATGACTGAACAAATGAACACTACCAAAATATGTGATTTAGTGTGGCTCTGGGGCCATGTCATTTGGGCAACTACCATTGGTATCCATCCCAGATCAGAAGGCCCTCCAAGGAGAAATGTGTGTGTGAAGGACAAACTGATAGATTATTTTGCTATTGGACCTCTTAACAGACAGCAACAGAATATCCTTTAGATTATACTTGAACAAATCTCTAGTCACCTTGGCCCCAAGTTTCTAAGACCACATTCCCATCACCAAAGCCAGAGCCAAGTCTGGGAGAAGTTTCAAGAGGTCCCCCTCAAAGTGCGCCAAGAACCTCTTTCATTCCTCAAACCCAAACACTGATGGAGAGCCTGAGCCAGAAACCACACAACAGAACCAGTAGAGATGGGTAGGGCAGGGAAGGGCCCCCAGAAACCTCAGAGCCAAGTCCTAACCGGCCAACAAACTGGCTCCAAAGTCCACTATTTATCTTCCAGGTCATGCACCAGAAAATCTTTTCAAAACTGAACAGCAACCCACACCGCAGGAAACAGCACTGTGCACACAAATTGAAGAAGGGGAGCACAGCCAGGCTAATGGGTCTCATGAAAGAAGAGCTTTGGAGGGGAGGTTCGATCACAGGCACCACCAGTCAGAGTTCTTCTCCCGCACTGGAGCCAGGAGTTTACCATGGTTACCGCTGCATCTGGAGGGTCAAACACCACCGTTTTCCCCTCTCACTGGATTTTAAGGTAGGCTGGATATTGGAGACTAAATCTAATCTGATTCTTCACCACAGTCTTGCATACAGAGTTGAATGCTCTCCATTTCTCCATAACTGCCAGGGAGTAATCTTGAAATAGGAGTACCCTTTGCCGAATCACAACTCCTTCTTGCAATACTGGTGCATGATGCATTCCTTATGTGCACAATTAAGGATCCATGCAATCATCACCCAAGGCTGTCCACCCTCCACTGGAGGTCTCCCAAGCCTGTGGGCCCATTCAATACAAAGCAGGCCAAGATGGTCACTCTGTAGGAGTTCCAGGGTGAGCCATTTTCCTAAAGCTCCAAGCAGCTCGTCATCCTTTAGAGACTCAGACAACCCCACAAACCGTAAGTTATTTCTACAAGGTCTGTTCTTTAGGTCGTCAATCTGAGTCTCATATTTGCTCACCGTGGCTTGCAAATGACGCAGTTCCTCTCTGGTCTCCTTTAGCTCGTCCTCCGTACCGCTGATTCTATTCTCCATCTCCACCAGTCGCTTGTTAAAATCGTCAACTGACTACACGATAGAGCCATGCTATGCTTTAATAGGAAGCTTACTTGCCTAGGACAACAGCTCTTGAGGGATTACAGTGAGGACTCTTGCTAAAGCTAGAGCGAAACGGGTCCGTCGGGACTTCACTCCACAAGAGAGCAGTACCGAAGCAGCTGGTGCAACACAACTCAGCATTATTGAATACAGCACAGATAAGTGATTAGTGGAATCGATATGTAACTTTGCTGATAACTTTTTGAGGTTACTATAAACATGAGATTCAAGAGAGGTTTTTCAGCCTATGTTTACTTTTTAACCGTAGTGCTCCAATTTCTGAAATAATTCCGGTCATTGCACCGAGCAGAGCAATGGTAGTATGAGGCTTTTCCTCTCATCTCCATACCTACATTAGAAGTGGTCTATTAATGTGTTTTTTGATTCATGTTATGTTTTGTCTCTTTGTATATTGACCTGTTTATTTGTTTTTGCTTTAATAAGATAAACAACCTATCCACCATCTTGCTTCATTTTATGCAGGCCATGAACTTTTTTTTTAAATATTTTATTTATAATTTTCATCCAAATTTAACAACTTACAAGAGAAGATTACAATATGAGAAAATTTACAATATCTATAATATATCTATTACAATTGAAATGTTTATACTCTACTTTCGACCAGAAATATAAAGTAATAGGATCCAAGAAAGGAAAAGAAAAAAAAAAACCAAAAGGACAAAATTGTTACAGTGGGGTTGTTGTTACCAAGTAAACCTTCCCTAAGTGTATCATACAGTGTGGTCTGGTAATCCAACTACTACATTCACATCCTCTAACTGTTCAGGATCAAAAAACTGGAACGATTTGCCTTGATATAGTACTCTACATATACAAGGAAATTTTAACATATAATTTGCTCCAAGTGCCAGAGTCCTCTGACGTAGTGCTAAAAAAGCATTACGTCTTCTTTGGGTCTCTCTAGCCATATCAGGAAATATTCTTATTTTAGATCCAAAAAAAAGTAGATTCTAAATGTCTAAATGAAGTCTTAAGACTTTGTCGCGATCCATTTCTAAAGCAAAAACAGCCAAAGCAGTCAACCTCTGAGAAATTACTTCCAAAGATGATTCAAGAAATGATGTCAAGTTCATCGCTTCTCCTCTGTTCGGTTGGAAAGTCTCTGAATTTGATTTATTTTGTAGATATTGTACCCGAACAATAGGAGGTAAGGAATCACTTGCCATTCCTAATACCAGGCCATGAACTTTTAACAAAAGAATGATAGCCAGTAGTTTATAACTTACATTAGAGCCTCCAGCCTCACACAACTCTACCCCCTACAAGTGTTCCCCAAATTAATGGCAATATTTAAGCAGAGAAAGAATAATCCGGTGCAGGGCTGTGTGCTGGGGTATTCTCTCTACAGTTTCTGCCCTTGTGATTCAAACTACACTCTTAAATTTTATTTTGTGTTTTGTTTTATTGTTTAACTAAAATTGCATGTTTTCTGTTTAAGTAAAAAAAAAAATGACTTGGAGGACAAGGAACTATCACAGACAGCTTTCTTACCTGTCGTACAGTGCACAGGCTCTGGCGCCACCACAGGCATTGAGGAGGTTTTGCAGGGGGGCATCTGCAGCAGTGAAGAGTGCCTCTCTGTCAGAAAGGCAGCTGTGCAATGGCAGGCGAGTCTTGGTAACAGGCTGCTTTGTGGCATAAAGCATTTGCAAAGCAGCCTGTTACTGAGCGTATATTTGGGGGAGGGCAGAGGCTTGTGCTGCACACCAGGAAGTTCTCAGGAGCACAACAGTGTACCCTGGCAAAACAGCTGAGAAATTAACAGTTTATAATCAGCAGGTTAGAATACCAGGTCATCTTAGTTATCTGTCTCTTCTAATGTCCATGTGCAGTTTTCTTATTTCCACACCTCCCTCTCCCCCCCCCCCCCCCCCCCCCCCCCCTCCAAAAGGTGGTTCTCCACTTTCATCTGCTGTTTCTCTTATTTGCTTGCATTCACAAGCAGTGGGAAAGAACCTAGGGCTCAGACCATAGGAAGCTGAAAGTTCTCTTCATTCTATTCCTTTTAGCAGTAGTGGGGGATGGAGAAAAGGGGGGAAGCAACAGCGGGAAGCAGGACAAGCAATAGCTCAGGCCCTCCTAATGCTGCAGAATTGAAAAGAATAAAGATCACTCATCATCCTTGATAATTCTGCAGAAAATTGGATTTAGATATAGTCTTGCTTTGCAAAAACTGATAAGATGCTTTGTAGTTTAATTCTATAAAACATCAATGCTGCCATTCCTGAGGTAGAAGCATAGTGGGTCTTTTACTAAGGCGTGCTAAAAATATACACACATGCTAAACGCTATAGACGCCAGTGTATTCCTATGGGTGTCTCTAGCGTTTAGCTAGCGCCTATTTTTAGCACGCACTAAAAACACTAGTGCGCCTTAGTAAAGACCCCGCGAGTTACCAACTTTGGTATTAAATACAACAGATGCCTGTAAAACTGGATCGCTGCCATAAAAAGTCTGAATTTACTGAAACAGAAGTACCTTCCCCCCCCCCCTTTCAATGATGACATACACTCTTGTCTTGAAAGTAACCAGTCTTAAAACAAAAAATATGCCAAAACAGAGCATGGGACCACAGGGAGACTTCAAAACCTCTACCCGTGTGAATGAAAACTTCCGTATACTGGCAGAGTCCTGCAGTGACATTCTTCTGGTTATGGAAGTTTTCACTTGTGTGGATAGAGGTTTTGAAGTCTCCCTATGTTCTCACACCCTGTTTTGGCGTCTTCTTTTTGTTTGTTTTAAGACTGATTACTTTCAAGACAAGAGTGTATCTCATCATTGACTAATTGATTCAAAGGTTACTTCTACAACTAGACCCCTGACGCAGGTGGTTTCACCAAAACACGGACCGTGTTGGGTCTGACTAATAAAATACTGAGTTGACGGCCCAAACCTTGAAGGCTCCTTGTGCTTTTTTTTGTCCTTTTCTTCTAGAAATTATGCAAAAAAGGCATCATGCACACCTCAGAGCTGGTAAAATGTCTTTCTGCCATATACTTGCAGCACAGGGGAATAGAGGGTTAAGTGACTTGCCCAGGGTCACAAGGAGCTGCAGTGGGCATTGAACCCGATTCGCCAGGTTCTCAACTCACTGCACAAACAATTAGGCTGCTCCTAGGGGTAGACAGTCCTGGAGGGCCACAAGTGGCTGGGTTTTCTGAATATCCCTAAGAAATATGAATGGAATAGATCCTCCTACAGTTGAATTAGTGTGCATGCAAATCTAGGCTATGCATATTCATAAAAAAAAGTTAAAAAAAAAATCCCAGCCATTTGCTGCCGTCAAGGTCTGTCTATGTTTATACTGAATTAAGCAATGGTTACCTGACACGTGTTTTGTTGATTTGCTGCTTTGTGAGGTTGATATATGTGCATGACACTACAGCTCATAATTATTTGTAATTGTTAAGGAAGTATAATTTAAAACCATTCATTAGGAATTTATTAAAATAATTATCAAAGTAACTCAGGTTAATAAAGATCTGTATATTGTGTCAGGCGCATTAGTACTTGTTGAAGACAGTTTAATTTATTGCATGTCGTGTTACAGTATCTAAATAAGGAATCCATTCAGATTTTTTTTCATAATTTTAGTCAAATCTCAAACCCTCATTAGTTCCTAAAAAAAACAAACCAACAACCTAGAAAAACTTGATTATACTGTCTTCAAAACAATGATGCTTATGACATATTATCAGTCGCCCCCCTCCCCTCCCCCCCCCCCCCCCCCCCCCCCCCCCCCCCCCCCCCCCCCCCCCCCCAAATTCTGTGGCAGAGCTTTCAGTTTTCGGAAGCATGAGATAGCAAATTCTGTAGTGGTGTTTCCAAAATCCTGCAACAATTATGTGGCATGTTTGTCTCAGATTTTACTTCATAAAAATAAAAACATTTTCTGAAATTCTTGCATGAACAGTTTTTGTTCCAACTTTTGGGGGAAAGGGAATCTTAGTGACTGGTGTTAGGAAGGGAGGGAGAATGGACAATAAAGGAAGGGAAAAGAATCTGAGAGGGGGACAGAAATTTCCAGAAGGAAGGTTGTATGGGGGAGTAGAGGGAGGAATGATCCTTTGATGCCCCACAAAACTCTCCATTCTCCTCACTCATTCTTTTTTTCCCCCTTGATCACACCTCTGATTTACCTGTCTCACACCAGAGTGCCTCCAATTTCCTTATCCCCAGACCAGACTGTTTTTTAAATTTAATTTGAGAAGTTATTAGTTCAGTTATCCACAAATGAATGTTCTTTTTTAAAAATTACCTAGATAGTGTTCTCAAAACTATCTAGTGCTGGACTTGGTAGAAAAATGTCATCCGTATAGGAGAGTATGAAAGCCTCCAACTAGACAGTATAGTGCCCACTGAACTCAAGTAGATATTAAACAAAAAAGGTGAGAGTGGGGAGCCCTGGGGAACTGTACATGAAGCTTTCTATGGGAATGAGATGGGATTCTTCCTATGTACACTGTGGGCTCGTTTTCAAAAGAGAAAAACATCTAAAAAGTGGCATAAAGCAGCATTTGTATGTTTTTCTCATTAAAACGTCCGAAACAGTAATTTCAAAACCCATTTTCCAGACGTTTTTTCATCTGTAGTGTGCCCAAATCTCAAGGGGGCATGCAATGGGCATGTTAATGGTGGGATTTGGGCGTTCCTAAGACCTGGATGTTTTTCAGCCATAATGGATCAAAACGAAAATGTCCAGACCTAAAACTAAGGTGTTTTGAGCTAGACTTGTTTTAAAAATGACTGTCACATAAAAGTGCCCTAAATGACCAGATGACCACTGGATGAATAAAGGAATGACCTCCCCTTACTCTCCCAGTGGTCACTGAATCCTTCTCACCCCCAAAAGATAACATCCTCAGATGTTATAGCCAGTCCCATTGTAGCAGCAAGCAGGTCCCTGGAATAGCCTAGTGGTTGGTGCAGTGTACTGTGGAGAAAGGGACACAGGCCTATAATTCGCTGTTAACTGTTACACTTGTGCTGGAAAGTGTGAACCCTCCAAAACCCACCAAAAAACCTACTGTATCCACATTTAGGTGACAGTTGCAGCCATAAGGGCTATTGTAGTGATATACAGTTGGATACAATAGGTTTTTGGTGGGTTTTGTGGGGCTCACCATACAATATAAGGGAGTAATGCTGAGAAATGTGACTAGAGCTTTTAGGTAAAGTCCACTGCAGTGCCTCCCCACCCCCCAGGGTGCCCCACTGCTCTGCTGGGATGTCTGTGTGGCCAGTCTACTAAGAATGCTGACTCCTCCTACATCCCAATGGCTTGATTTTGTGTATTTTTCACTTGGACTTATTTATTTATTAGACTTTATTTACTGCCTTTCTGAAGGAATTCATAGAAGGCGGTATATAGCAAGAATAAGAAAATGGACCAAAATGATAAATGCACAGAACACAAAAACATCTAGAAAGTAGCCATTGCCAAAATAAATAAATAAATAGACGTTTTGCTGTTTCGAAAATGGCTATATTTGCTATTTGGATTCTGGAGGTTTTGAGCAAAACATCCAAAGTCAGACTTGGACGTCATATTGAAAATGCCTCTCCACATGATCTTTTCCTTAAAAATTCTTCAAACCAATTTAGCACACAAGCAGTGATACTAAGGGCCCTGTTTACTAAGCCGCGCTAGCGTTTTTAGCGTACACTAGAGTCGCCCATATGTTGCTATTGGCGACTTAGCGTTTAGCACATGTTGATCATTAGTGCACACTAAAATGCTAACGTGCCCTTAGCACTGCTTAGTAAACAGAGCCCCAAATTTTCTAAGTCTCTGACGTGGTGGGGAGTGATTTATAGCATCAAAAGCTTCAGAGATATCAAATTGCAGAAGAATAGTCTGTTGATTACAACTTAGATATTTTCTAATTTCTGATGTCAATATATGCAGAGATTTGGTGCTATATATGGGTTTAAAACCATGCTGAATATGATCATAAGGAAAAAGAAAATCTGAGAGTTGTTTAAAAGTGAATTCAAGAAGTTCTAAAAGCCAAGGTATGCAGCAACTGGTCTATAATTTTCTGCAGTGGTAAGATCAGCTCCAAATGAGTTGGGAATAGGAGTCAACGCAATGTTAGTTGTACCATCAGTATAATAACCTTTTTTGTAATGATTCATTAACAACATTTTTAACCAGAGTAGAATATCTGACAGAATATTCTTTAATAAAAATAATGGACATATATCTAAAAGAGCAAGATTTACTGTAAAGCTGTTTGTTTTTTTAACTAGGGATAACCAGTTAGATGTCACTGGGGTAAACATATCTCAGATTCATCAGTTTGATCTATTGACAGTTCAGTGGGTGAATAATTTGAAATATTTAATGTAAAAGATTGTCTAATCTTGTTAATTTTAGATTGAAAAAAGTTTGCTAGATCTAAAGCATCTGAAATAGAACATTATCTGAACAAGTTAAAGTTGTAAATATTTTGAACAGTGATCTAGAGGAATTATCAGACTGGCTTAACTGTTGTTCTTCCTTACCTCATTTATAGCTAATTTATACTTTTTAATCTGTTTTTTTTTCTCCAATTTAGAAATGATTGTGAATCTTTATGCTGTTCCGAGTCCTTTCTAATTTTCTACATTCCCTTTTAAGTGCACCTAAGTCTGTAGAGTACCTTGGGGAAGAACCTTCTCTAGATCCTATTTAAAAAAAAAAAATTTAAGTCAAGAGTGTTAATTCTTCAAGTGTTTAGAAATTGAAGTATTCCAGCTTTGTATATACAGAACTAATAATCATTGAATCGAGTTTAATTCTGACTCTGCCAAAATTGGAACATATCTATTTTTTTTTTCATCTCATGTACTTTGTTGACAGATTGATTCAAATGTTTTCTTGGCACTGGAATTCTCAAATAAAAGTCCAGAAGAAACAATGATCGGACCATATTACTGGTTCCCATTTCAGATGATCCACTAATGCTTTATTGGATGATTGAAAAGACTATGCTATGACATCAACTGTCTCTTTTTATGTGTAGGAACAAAAGGGCCTAAATTAAAATGTAAAGAATTTAAAAATTGAACAAATTGGCAATTGAATAAGTTATCAGGGTCATCTAAATGCAGATTTAGGTTGCCAATAATTAATAATCATAAAAAAATTGAATAGTGTGAGAATCTCAAGCAATTTATGTTGAATTAAAGTCCAATTCCTTGGAGGTTTATAAAGTAGCAGCACCTCCAGGAAGTAGAACAAACTGAGTACATAAATTTGCATACTATTATCTCCAAACCTTGAATTAATAAACTGTCTACTAATTTGAAAGAAAAAAAAAAATCTTTATAAATCATAGCTATACAACCCCCTTGCCTACTAGGCCTAGGGCAGTTGATAATTTTATGACTTAGGGGTAGGTAATCAAAATAAGAGAGGCATTTAGGTCTGAAATCCAAGTTTTAACTATAAAAGTTAACCAAACATGGTAATGTACAATCAGTCCCTAATCAGTGCAGTTTTATTACACACTAATTTGGCGTTAGTTTATAAGCAGTGAAGTGGAGTATATTTGTCAAAATGTTCAATTTGTTTTAATAAAGAAACATAAATTATCTAATGATCTACTTTTCCTATCCCCTGAGTGTGATTTAAAATATTTTTTATTGCCAGTAATAACTCCAGGAACTTGCAAGGAGTAAGCATGTCATGTCTCCTGGCTAGTCACAAGGCAGAAACTGAAGCCATCTGGTGAAGTAGGCTGGAACAAGGCAAGGTGGACTTGGCTGGAGCTGGAGAAAGGCATGTCTGGAGCTGGAGCCAGGCAGGGCTAGAATTGGAGATAGGCAAGTAGGATCCGGGCAAGGCAGCAACTAGGAAAAGCGGCCCATTGCGAAGGCAGTCAGTGGCAGGCCCCGTTGCCCTGAAATTGGCCGGGAGGGCCTGACATCAGCGAGCAGTGCCGCAGGCCAGCTCCCTTCACAGGACTACAAAGGTGCCGCCTGTGCATGTAGGAGACCACGCCCCCTAGCAGGGCCGAGCCAACGCAGCCCACGCACCCATGAAGTGTCCCAGAGTGGCACCACCAGCATCCCACCTTGCCGAGGGATGCTGCAAACTCCCCACCCCAGGGTCCTGAGGTCAGTGTGCTGCCTGGGCCTTGCGGCACAGCCAGGGCCATGACAGGCATTTAGCAAGCACTAAATCTGTTAACACACCTTAGTAAAAGGACCCCTTAGTTGTTCATTGGCAGAGCTTGGGTATGTCTAACATTTATGCATGTAACTTATAGAATACTGTACATTATGTGTGTAAATGCTGCATTTAGTTGTGCCAGCCATAGATCTGTTGTAAGTAGGTGTGTTGATATTGACTTAATATTAGTGATCTATAACAACAGTTATGTGCATAAATGTTGTTATACAATAGTGTCACAGCCTGTGTAAAGTGGACACCTAAATTGTGGCGTCACATTGCAAATTTGCCAATGTCTGTGTATATATACCTTTTTTTTTTGGCTTACAGAGTCCAAGTCTGTTACACTAATGTACTTTTGTATGTTCAGTTTTAGATTTTGGATTATTTGAGGGCAGCACTTTTTAATTGTTTACTTCCTTGAAAGTAATTAAAAATGATTTTGTTGAATGAGCCAAGTGATGTAATTGTTATGTTAGTTCACTTAGATACATAGAAATAAAAGTCAGCAAATAATTTGTAGGTGGACTAACAAGGTACATTTGAGATTTGAAGAGTTTGCACCCATCAGGTCATTGCAGAAATGAATGACCTAGAAGCTGTTCAGCTGTTTAAAAGACAATGGCATAATCTGTAAACTGAGTCACTCAAATCACATCAACCAGTTTTTTTTTTTTTTGTTCTTTTACTTACGTATAAGTTTTGGCTATTTAAATCCTTATCTATAACATAAACTTAGATGTCTGTTTCATCTGCATTGGTTGTATTAAAATTTGATTCTCTTAGGAGCATTTCAAAAGCACATAAAGTTGCATAGGTTACTATTGGGCTCATTTTCGAAAGAGAAGGACGCCCATCTTTCGACATAAATCGGAAGATGGACGTCCTCATAGGGTCGTCCAAATCGGTATAATCGAAAGCCAATTTTGGACGTCCCTAACTGCTTTCCATCGCAGGGACGGCCAAAGTTCAAGGAGGTGTGTCGGAGGCGTAGTGAAGGCAGGACTTGGCCGTGCCTAATACTAGGATGTCCTTGACCCATAATCAAAAGAAACAAGGACATCCCTGATGAACACTTGGAGACTTTACCTGGTCGTGTTTTTCTTACGATGAAGGCACAAAAAGGTGCTCGAACTGACCAGATGACCACTGGAGAGAATAGGGGATGACCTCCCCTTACTCCCCCAGTGGTCACTAACCCCCTCCCACCCTCAGAAAACATCTTTCAAAATATTGATTGCCAGCCTCTATGCCATCCTCAGATGTTATACTCAGGTCCATCACAGCAGTATGCAGATCCCTGGAGCAGTTTTAGTGGGTGCAGTGCACTTCAGGCAGGTGGACCCAGGCCCATCCTCCCTACCTGTTACGTTTGTGGAGGAAACAGTGAGCCCTCCAAAGCCCACCAGAAACCCACTGTACCCACATCTAGGTGCCCCCTTCACCCGTAAGGGCTATGGTAGTGGTGTACAGTTGTGGATAGTGGGCTTTGGGGGGCTTAGCACACATTGTAAGGGAGATATGTACCTGGGAGCAATTTATGAAGTCCACTACAATGCTCCCTAGGGTGCCCGGTTGGTGTCCTGGCATATCAGGGGGACCAATGCACTACAAATGCTGGCTCCTTCCACAACCAAATGGCTTGCATTTGGTCGTTTCTGAGATGGATGTCCTTGGTTTCAATTATCGCCGAAAATCAGAAACTTCCAAATCTAGGGACGACCAAATTTAAGGATTTGGACGTCCCTGACCGTATTATCGAAACAAAAGATGGACGTCCATCTTGTTTTGAAAATACGGGTTTCCCTGCCCCTGGATCAGGACGTTCTGCGAGTACGTCCAAATCGAAATGAGAACGTCCCTTTCGATTATGCCACTCCGTGTAACTTTGTAAGTTTTAAATGTTTTGAAAATAAGCACCTTTGTATTTTAAATTAAATGTATTTTCATGTATTTTTTGTTCATTACTAGTATGCCAGTATTGAGCAGGATGGAGAGCATTACATGACCCCATCAGACTTTGTGCAGAAATACTTGGGACTGTACAGTGAACCTCATCACAACCCCAAGACTGTACAGCTGCTAGCAGGAGTTGCAGATCAGACGAAAGATGGGTAAGGAATTTTACAATGTAATTGGTCTACGGTACTCTCTACTGAACCTTATGTTGAGTTTATTTTGATATCATTGTCTCAAAGTATATTTTCAAGTCTTCATTGTAACAATGTGCAAAATTTGAATTAACATATTTTTAGAAAACTTATTTAATGAGGCTTTCTTTTTGGTAACATATATGAGTCTTCAGCCTATACTGTATATATGGGACTACATGCTCTGAAGAAAGCTTAAACCCTAGTGTATTTATGCCTATTGTTAAACTTGCAGTGGTTCAGTACAATTCTCAATGAAACAATATATTTAAGATTTTGAAATAGAAAAATGCAAAAGTTTTCTAATGGCAATTCTGTAAAGTAGCACCTAAATTAAGATGCTACAAAAGGATGCACTTGTCACCAATTCTGTAACGGCACTAGGGCGTGCCTAACCAATTATAGAATGCTAGCACAAATCCAAATTCGCATGCTGAAATTTAGGCACACCTGCTCACACCCGATCAATGGCTGGTGTAAGTTGGCGTCTCTGTGCACCTTGCAATGCATGCAATTAATAGTATTCTATTTATCCCAACTGACTCTGTACCATGCATCTTGTCCCCATCTATATATCTGCCTTTGGTCCCTCAGCTATATGGTAAGCTGTATTGTAGAAAACCATTAGTATCATACAGTGGCATAGCTAGACCCAGTATTTTGGTTGGGCCCAGAGTTAACTAGATGGGCCCTTGCACGGCACTCCAAAGTTGTCACCCCCCCCCCCCCCCCCCCCCCAAAATCTGGATATATAAAAAAAATATATTGATTTTTTTTCACCTACCCCACATCAACATCTCTCCTCCTCCGCAGTGTCCCGGCATCTGCCTGCCCGTTGCTCAACCCAGTCCCTTCCTGGTGTACCTTACAGTCATCCCTGGTGCATTCAATGATTCAATTATTACTGCCTGCGTCAGCTCCACAGGCTTCCATCAGTTCGTCCGGGTCCCGCCAGACAAGAAGCGATGAAAGCGAGGGCGGGACTCAGCCAATGGAAGCCTGCAGGGCTGGCACAGGCAGCAATAATGAATCACTGCAGGTGCTGGGGACGCTTGTAAGGTACACCAGGGAGGGACGGGGTTCAGCGTCGGGCAGGCAGATGCTGGGATGCCATGGAGAAGGAGAGATGTTGGTGTGTTGCCACTGAGTGGGCTTGAGCTAAGAATGGGTGGATCTATGCCCATCCAGGCCCACTCATAGCTACTGGTATCATAGCAATGTTATTTGAATGTTCTATTTGTGTGCTTATTGGCTTCCATCACTATTATGCTTATATCGTATCTCTTTTTTCTCCGAGGACAAGCAGGCTGCTTGTTCTCACGACTGGGTGACGTCCGCGGCAGCCCCCACCAACCGGAAAAGGCTTCGCGGGACGGTCGGCACGCAGGGCACGCCCACCGCGCATGCGCGGCCGTCTTCCCGCCCGTGCGCGACCGCTCCCGCCAGTTCCTTTTTTTTCCGCGTCTGGAGAGAGTCGTGCTTTGCCGCTCTCTCTGCTTTCAGCCGCCGGAAAGTCGATCGTGTTTACGCGGATCGTTGTTTTTTCTATTTAGTTTTGTTACCGCCGGTTTCCTTTTTCTTTAAAAAAAAAAAAAAAACCTGAGCGTGTGGAGCACGCGCTCCCTTTTTCCCTCGTTTCCAGCGGGGACGCCGCGTTGCGGCCTAGTGGCCGCACGGTCGGTTTCTTTTTTCGAGGTGTGATTTTCGCCACCATTGACGACTTTGACTTCGCCGACGCGATTTTCCGTCGATGTCCTCGAAGGTCCCGAGTGGATTTAAAAAGTGTGGTCGCTGCGGCCGGCCGATCTCGCAGACCGACACCCACGCTTGGTGCCTCCAGTGCCTCGGGCCGGAGCACAATATCAAGTCGTGTTCCCTGTGTCTCGGTCTCCGGAAACGGACTCAAGTTGCGAGGCAAGTTCTGCGGGACCGTCTTTTTGGAACTTGCGCCGGCCCCTCGACGTCGACCTCGACGGCATCGGTATCGACGCCCGGCCCTTCGGTACCGGTATCGATGCCCGAGACATCGGCACCGATGGCATCGACCCCAGGAGAACAGGTCCCGTCGGCCCGCCGGTCCGCCGGCGAGGGTGGAGGTGAGCGGCCGCGTGGGCAGTCGGCCCCGGTCACTCCCTCAGCCCATGGTCCACGGGACCGAACCCTGTCTGACCCGGCTCCTCGAGACCGAGGGGGATCGTCCTCCTCCTCCTCCATACCTCCCGGCGCCGGTGACGCGCATCGAAAAAAGGACAAGAAGCGTCGTCACCGGTCGCCCTCGGTGCATCCGGACATCGGAGAGGAGGCGACACCGAAGCGTCATCGCCGAGAGGAGAGGTCCCCGTCGGTTGTGGAGGTACCGACGCGCCAGGGTTCCGGCACCTCGGTGCTGTCTCCTGGCCCCCATCAGCTTCTGGCACCGACACCCCTACTGGCCCCACCGCCTTTCCCGGCAGCGGGCCTGGACGAGTGCCTCAGAGCCATCCTTCCGGGGATCCTGGAAGGGCTGATGCGCCAGGCTGTGCCGGCGCCGGGGGTGCTTGCGCCCTCGGCGCCAATGTCTGTGGCGCCGGCGAGCTCTAGCCCGGCGCCGGTCTCGACCGCCACGCAGGTGGAGTCCCCGTCGACGTCGATGGAGGGAGCTCCGTCCCCGCCGACGTGGGAGTCCACCGCTCGACGACACCGAGACCTCGGTGCCTCGACGTCGAGCCGGGCCCGGTTCAGGACTCAGCTACATGAGCTTATGTCCGATACCGAGGATGAGGCCTCGTGGGGGGAAGAGGAGGACCCTAGATATTTCTCCTCAGAGGAGTCTACGGGCCTTCCCTCGGACCCCACGCCTTCACCGGAGAGGAAGCTCTCACCTCCTGAGAGTCTCTCCTTTGCCTCCTTTGTGCGGGATATGTCTATTAGCATTCCCTTTCCCGTGGTCTCTGTGGAAGAGCCGAGGGCCGAGATGCTCGAGGTCCTCGACTATCCATCACCACCTAGAGAGTCCTCCACGGTGCCGCTGCACAATGTCCTCAAGGAGACACTGCTTCGGAACTGGGTGCGACCGTTAACTAACCCCACCATTCCCAAGAAAGCAGAGTCCCAGTACAGGATCCACTCTGACCCAGAGTTAATGCGGCCCCAACTGCCCCATGACTCGGCGGTCGTGGATTCTGCTCTCAAGAGGGCACGGAGTTCGAGGGATACCGCCTCGGCGCCCCCGGGGCGGGAGTCTCGCACTCTGGACTCGTTTGGGAGGAAGGCCTACCAATCCTCCATGCTCGTGACCCGCATCCAGTCATACCTGCTCTATATGAGCATCCACATGCGGACTAATGTGCAACAACTGGCGGACCTGGTCGATAAGCTCCCGCCGGAGCAGTCCAGGCCTTATCAGGAGGTGGTCAGGCAGCTGAAGGCGTGCAGAAAGTTCCTGTCCAGGGGTATCTATGACACCTGTGACGTGGCATCTCGTGCTGCGGCCCAAGATATAGTGATGCGCAGGCTCTCATGGCTGCGTGCCTCTGACCTGGACAACCGCACCCAGCAGAGACTGGCCGACGTCCCTTGCCGGGGGGATAACATTTTTGGTGAGAAGGTCGAGCAGCTGGTGGACCAACTGCATATTAGGGAAACCACCCTCGACAAGCTCTCCCACCGGGCGCCTTCAGCATCCACCTCAGCAGGTGGACGTTTTTCCCGGGCCAGGCAGGCTGCGCCCTATTCTTTTGCAAAGCGTAGGTACAACCAGCCGGCCCGAAGGCCTCGCCAGGCACAGGGACAGCCCCAGCGCGCTCGTTCTCGTCAACAGCGTGCGCCTAAGCAGCCCCCTGCGCCTCCACAGCAAAAGCCGGGGACGGGCTTTTGACTGGATCCTCGGGAACATAGCCGCCCTCAAAGTGTCCGTACCGGACGATCTGCCGGTCGGGGGGAGGTTAAGTTTTTTTCACCAAAGGTGGCCTCTCATAACCTCCGACCAGTGGGTTCTCCAAATAGTGCGGTGCGGATACGCCCTGAATTTGGCCTCCCTGCCTCCAAATTGTCCTCCGGGAGCTCAATCTTTCAGCTCCCATCACAAGCAGGTACTTGCAGAGGAACTCTCCGCCCTTCTCCACGCCAATGCGGTCGAGCCCGTACCACCCGGGCAGGAAGGGCAGGGATTCTATTCCAGGTACTTCCTTGTGGAAAAGAAAACAGGGGGGATGCGTCCCATCCTAGACCTGAGAGGCCTGAACAAATTCCTGGTCAAAGAAAAGTTCAGGATGCTTTCCTTGGGCACCCTTCTGCCAATGATTCAGAAAAACGACTGGCTATGTTCCCTGGATTTAAAGGACGCATATACTCACATACCGATACTGCCAGCTCACAGACAGTATCTCAGATTCCGCCTGGGCGCACGGCACTTTCAGTATTGTGTGCTGCCCTTTGGGCTCGCCTCTGCTCCACGAGTGTTTACCAAGTGCCTCGTGGTGGTAGCGGCCTACCTACGCAAGCTGGGAGTGCACGTGTTCCCATATCTCGACGATTGGCTGGTCAAGAACACCTCGGAGGCGGGAGCCCTCCGGTCTATGCAGTGCACTACTCGACTTCTGGAGCTGCTGGGGTTGTGATAAATTACCCAAAGTCCCATCTCCAGCCAACACAGTCTCTGGAATTCATAGGAGCTCTGCTGAATGCCCAGACGGCTCAGGCCTACCTTCCCGAAGCGAGGGCCACCAATCTCCTGGCCCTGGCTTCGCAGACCAGAGCGTCTCAGCAGGTCACAGCTCGGCAGATGTTGAGACTTCTGGGTCATATGGCCTCCACAGTTCATGTGACTCCCATGGCTCGTCTTCACATGAGATCTGCTCAATGGACCCTAGCTTCCCAGTGGTTTCAAGCCACCGGGGATCTAGAAGATGTCATCCGCCTCTCCACCAGTTGCCGCACTTCACTGCTCTGGTGGACCATTCGGACCAATTTGACCCTGGGACGTCCATTCCAAATTCCGCAGCCCACGAAAGTGCTGACGACGGATGCATCTCGCCTGGGGTGGGGAGCTCATGTCGATGGGCTTCACACCCAGGGTCTGTGGTCCCTCCAGGAAAAGGATCTGCAGATCAACCTCCTGGAGCTCCGAGCGATCTGGAACGCACTGAAGGCTTTCAGAGATCGGCTGTCCTACCAGATTATCCAAATTCGGACAGACAATCAGGTTGCAATGTATTACGTCAACAAGCAGGGGGGCACCGGATCTCGCCCCCTGTGTCAGGAAGCCGTCGGGATGTGGCGTTGGGCGTGCCGGTTCGGCATGCTCCTCCAAGCCACGTACCTGGCAGGCGTAAACAACAGTCTGGCCGACAGACTGAGCAGAGTCATGCAACCGCACGAGTGGTCGCTCCATTCCAGAGTGGTACGCAAGATCTTCCGAGAGTGGGGCACCCCCTCGGTGGATCTTTTCGCCTCTCAGACCAACCACAAGCTGCCTCTGTTCTGTTCCAGACTTCAGACACACGGCAGGCTAGCGTCAGATGCCTTTCTCCTTCATTGGGGGACCGGCCTCCTGTATGCTTATCCTCCCATACCTTTGGTGGGGAAGACCTTACTGAAGCTCAAGCAAGACCGCGGCACCATGATTCTGATAGCGCCCTTTTGGCCCCGTCAGATCTGGTTCCCTCTTCTTCTGGAGTTGTCCTCAGAAGAACCGTGGAGATTGGAGTGTTTTCCGACTCTCATTTCGCAGAACGACGGAGCATTGCTGCACCCCAACCTTCAATCCCTGGCTCTTACGGCCTGGATGTTGAGGGCGTAGACTTCGCTGCGTTGGGTCTTTCTGAGGGTGTCTCCCGGGTCTTGCTGGCCTCTAGGAAGGATTCCACTAAAAAGAGTTACTTTTTCAAGTGGAGGAGGTTTAACGTTTGGTGTGAGAGCAAGGCCCTAGAACCTCGTTCTTGCCCTGCACAGAACCTGCTTGAATACCTTCTGCACTTATCAGAGTCTGGCCGCAAGACCAACTCAGTAAGGAATCACCTTAGTGCGATTAGTGCTTACCATTATCGTGTGGAAGGTAAAGCCATCTCTGGAGAGCCTTTAGTCGTTCGATTCATGAGAGGCTTGCTTTTGTCAAAGCCCCCTATCAAGCCTCCTGCAGTGTCATGGGATCTCAACGTCGTCCTCACCCAGCTGATGAAACCTCCTTTTGAGCCACTGAATTCCTGCCATCTGAAGTACTTGACCTGGAAGGTCATTTTCTTGGTAGCAGTTACTTCAGCTCGTAGGGTCAGTGAGCTTCAAGCCCTGGTAGCTCATGCTCCGTATACCAAATGTCATCACAACAGAGTAGTGCTCCGCACCCTCCCAAAGTTCCTGCCGAAGGTGGTGTCGGAGTTCCATCTTAACCAGTCAATTGTCTTGCCAACATTCTTCCCCGGGCCGCATACCCGCCCTGCTGAACGTCAGTTGCACACATTGGACTGCAAGAGAGCATTGGCCTTCTACTTGGAGCGGACACAGCCCCACAGACAGTCCGCCCAATTGTTTGTTTCTTTCGACCCTAACAGGCTAGGGGTCGCTGTCGGGAAACGCACCATCTCCAATTGGCTAGCAGATTGCATTTCCTTCACTTACGCCCAGGCTGGGCTGGCTCTTGAGGGTCATGTCACGGCTCATAGTGTCAGAGCCATGGCAGCGTCAGTGGCCCACTTGAAGTCAGCCACTATTGAAGAGATTTGCAAGGCTGCGACGTGGTCATCTGTCCACACATTCACATCACATTACTGCCTCCAGCAGGATACCCGACGCGACAGTCGGTTCGGGCAGTCGGTGCTGCAGAATCTGTTTGGGGTGTAAATCCAACTCCACCCTCCAGGACCCGAATTTATTCTGGTCAGGCTGCACTCTCAGTTAGTTGTTCTTCGTAGGTCAATTTCTGTTGTATCCTCGCCGTTGCGAGGTTCAATTGACCTGGGTTCTTGTTTTGAGTGAGCCTGAAAGCTAGGGATACCCCAGTCGTGAGAACAAGCAGCCTGCTTGTCCTCGGAGAAAGTGAATGATACATACCTGTAGCAGGTGTTCTCCGAGGACAGCAGGCTGATTGTTCTCACCTACCCTCCCTCCTCTCCTTTGGAGTTGTGTTTCATATTTTATTGCTTGTCATTCAACTGGCGGGAGCGGTCGCGCACGGGCGGGAAGACGGCCGCGCATGCGCAGTGGGCGTGCCCTGCGTGCCGACCGTCCCGCGAAGCCTTTTCCGGTTGGTGGGGGCTGCCGCGGACGTCACCCAGTCGTGAGAACAATCAGCCTGCTGTCCTCGGAGAACACCTGCTACAGGTATGTATCATTCACTTTATTTGAACTTCAGTGCTGTTACATGTGTATATTTTTGATCCTGTTTCATGGTAGTCACATTTTATTTGTGTATATATTTGTTAATTTTACTATTGTGCTGTTAACAAAATTGTAAGTTTGATATTAAATTGTGCCTACTGTACACCACCTTGAGTGAATCTCTTCATAAAGTTGTTTAATAAATCCCAATCAATCAATAAATTTTAAAAAATGTGTTCTCTGCTAGGCAGAACACCAGTGACACCCATGCTCCACCCACGAGTACAACCCATTTGCAATTACATGTTAAGCAACATCCATGCCAATGTTACGCGCCTAGCACCTCTGCGTGGAACTGCCAATTTATAGCTCCAATCAAACGCATAAGTGGAGCTATTCTATTAACTTGGCACATACATTGGTGCTTTATGTTAGGCATGCCTTTTAATAATGTATATGCATTTTGCTGTCAATATTTGCAAGGGGGTGCCCTTGAAAAAGCTAGAACAATGAAACAGGCACCTGTCAGGGTAGCAAGATTCGGGGTGTTAAAACTCTACAACGATGAGTCCAGATAAGTGACAATTGCAAGCCTGCCATCACCCAGTATTGTTATAAGTTGGGATATATCTGTAAGGACAGTGAAAAAATTCCTAAGCAGAGCACTTGATAGACCTGTACTATTGAAACAAAGAAAAAATAATTCAGGAACAACAAGCAAATTGATTGCATGCAGGTGTAGGAAGGAAGGGGGTTGCGTCAATGATTACAAACAGTCACATAAAGGGTCTCACCAGGGAGTAAGTAAAAGATTACCCTGTGACTACATATGAGACTTCCCCTTATAAGAATAGGAATTAGAACTTTAAACAAGAACGATTGATAAGCATTTAATGAGTAAATACAATAACTTGACTCCAGATTGTTTCATCTACCTTTTAGATACATACACTAATAGTGATACGTAGATTGAAGTCGCACGGGTTTGACAGTAATATTTGCAGTACAAAGCAAACCTAGATAAGTCAATATAGCAATGCGTTAAGTAAAATAGTGCAAATTGTACAGGGAAAATGTATTCCACTTAGGTAGGAGGAAGGGTGGAATTACAAATGTTAGGATAGGGCATGGTTGTAGAAAAAAGTATGAGACTCATGGTAGATTTCAATTAGGAAAAGAGTGATGAGGATTGTCAATTAGAATGAATTAATTAAACAGCATTCTTTTGGGGCTAAAGAAATGCTTCCCTGAGATGTGCATCTTGAGGTGGGAACTGGAGGTGGTGAAAGAGGAAACATTACATTACATTTAGGACTTGTATCCCTCTAATACCTGTTCACTTCTAAGTGGTTTACAATCATCTTAGGGTTTTTAAATTCAGAACATTCCTCTGAGAATTACAATAGGTTGCTCATGGGGTAGATAGGATGCCGGATAGAGTATGTGTTGCTTAAATAGGAGGGTTTTGATCTTTTTTTCTAAATGTGAGGTATTCTTGCCAGAGAAGGAAGTTTCAGCCTTGGAGGGTGAGGTGGGGATGAGTAGAAGCAGTCAATGGTAACAGCCAAGAGCCATCAAAATAAAATTTATTAATTCATAACCTTTGAATTTGCCCCTGACATAGGCATCTGTTGTTGAAACATGGGCAATTATCTGTCAACCGAATGATAGAACAATTCAGACGCAGTACTACCAGAGAAATTAAAAAAAATTTTTTTATTGAATTCTGCAAGCATAATACATAAAAGGAAATATCTAAATTGTATACAAAAAAAATAGCTGTTACTAGAAGACATTGATATCATTATATTGGTACTTTGTAAACAAACATATGCCTGACATAAGTCTTATTTTGACAGCTACTGGCTGTTTCCATTGGCTGCTTCTTTTTTGGACTCGTATTTTGCTGGAAGAATAAGTGAGTATGAGAGGCAAAGGGTAGGGAGGAGATTAAACTTAATTTTAAAGTTTACTGTATATTCCACTACTTTTCAATTATATAAATATTTGGAGTGTTGGGTACAAGAAGAAAGTATAGAGGAGATTAGGTTTGAGATGCTAGAAAGCAGTACCTTGAAGTAGAAAAATAGGTTGAATTATGATGAACTCTTGATGGACTTTTTAAGGGGGGAGGGGAATCTTTCTTTGACTTGGTTTTGAATGGGGGCTCACTATTTGAGGCAAAAATTCATCAGAGCATTGTTAAGCACTTTGGCTTTAGGAGAAGTAAGGTAAGTGTATGAACCTTGGCTATGCTATGAAGAAAACCCCCCCAGTATGGACTGGTTTGCTTACCACTCTTTATCCATGCATGTAAACCCTTTTTCACATAACACCTTCCTTTTGTAATGCTGTACACATCTATGACCACCAGTGGCATAGCTACAGGGGACCATGGGGTTGGGCTCCCCAAATTGGCTCTAGGGCCCCTGGTTTGGCTGATAGGGGACCCCAACCCCCCAGCAGCTAAAGCGTTTGTCTAGCACTGGTCTCCGACTCTCTGCCACATTGCCTGCCCTGCTCTTCCCCTCATGTCGCGTGCATACTCATTTTAGTGAAACTGAACATGTGTGACACTTTGCACTAATTTTTAGCATGCGCTAAAAAGTTTGTGCACCTACAGCACGGCTTAGTAAACAAGACCCTTAAAAAGAAAAGAGCGCCATTTCATTTGCTATGAAAGACCTAACGGCATTGTCACAATGCACTCCTAACCAAGATATTCACACAAGAATATTGTCTTCACATAAACAGAATCCTAATAGATTCTAAAATCCTTATATCTGCTAAAATTAAACGCCTAATTAAAATAAAAACTTTTAAGCATGATGTTAAACTTCACGAAATTCAATTCTGCACTTAAAGTGGAATGGAGGAGTGGCCTAGTGGTTAGAGCACCAGTCTTGCAATCCAGAGGTGGCCAGTTCAAATCCCGCTGCTGTTCCTTGTGATCTTGGGCAAGTCACTTAACCCTCCATTGCCTCAGGTATAAACTTAGATTGTGAGCCCTCCTGGGACAGAGAAATATCCAGTGTACCTGAATGTAACTCACCTTGAGCTACTACTGAAAAAGGTGTGAGCAAAATCTAAATAAGTAAATAATAATAAAATAAATCTTTTGGAATAGTATTCCACAAAAAGGGTGCTAAGCAAGAGAATGCTCTTTCCCTTGCCCAGTCTCCTTTTCTATTCTAGTTCTTGAGGGTAATACCATTCTAAAATCTTGCATTAGTCTGAGTACCCATCCTGGAATATATGGAATTATCAAAATATTTAAATATGAGAGTTCAATTCATTAAAAGCTTAATGGGCTGTGTTTACAAAGGTGCGCTATAGGTGCGTTAGCATTTTTAACGCGTGTTAATAGTTGACGCATGTCAAACGCTAATACACCTATAGGAATGTATTGGTGTGTTAGCTTTTAACATGCCTTAACTTTAAAGGCACGTTAAAAACACCAACGCCTTAGTAAACATATCCCATAGATCTTAAGATATTCTAAATTTAATGGGCAACCAGTGATAATGAACAAATAAAGGGGTGACGTGATCATATTTCAATTTGTTTCCCAAGTGTGTGCAGATACTTCCCAGAGGGTTATTTTATAAAGGCAGATAGGCACATAAGGTCCCTTTTTATAAAACAGGCACACAAGTTATACCTTTCTGCCTTGCAGGCTAGGCGAGCTGTTCGTGTGTACCTTTTAAGGATTATCCAGGGAGTAACTGCTGTCTGGGCCTGTACCTGGACAAGCGTGTCTGTTCTATAATGTTAGGGCTGGTCCTTGCTTCACATTGTAAATTACATCTGTAGGGTGCTTCTGAAGTTAGGAGTGGTATGAATTACATTTTAGTACATGCTGTGCTTTATATAGTACCAGCACTGCTCAGGAAATCTTCTTTTGACGTTTTGTCTGTCTTCCCAAAGCCTGCAAAAAAATATGTTAAAAACCAGACAATTTATCTGCGGAGAGTGGATAGCTACTTTAATACCTACTTTAACCCAGTAAAAGTATCCTTTCTCTGTTCTTGTTCTCTGTTGCACGGGGCTAAAACATGCTGTGGCATGCTGGCACCACTTTCAGGTTAGGCCACATTTGTGTGTTTGGGTTTGGTGTAGAATTGAGAATGTCGCTCTTAAAATACTCAATTCTGGTGCTATGAATGTAAGGCTTATCGGGCAGGCCATACACCAGTTTGGTGGCCTTTTTTTCTGCCTTCCTTAGCAGATCCTGTTATAGATATGATTTTCAGAACTGAACACAGCATTCACAGTAACACAGTAAATGACGACAGATGAAAACCTGCATGGTCCATCTAGTCTGCTCAACAAGGTGGCCAGAGCCAGGCTCGTCACTCTGTGTGGTCTCCAGTCACCCATGCTTAGACATTGGTTGTCAAGTCACCACCATGCCAACCATATAAGTAGCCAGACATGATGGAGTCTTGGTTTTAACAACCACACATCATCCCTAAGGATTGCTGACAGTATTCGACATACCAGTCAAGATGTCTTGCCCTCCCCACTGAGCTGCACTGCACCCTCACTTGCAGCACATGACATTAAGTTCAAGATAGGGGTCTCATCAGAGGTCTGTACAAAGGTAATACAACTTCCTTCTTCTTTATAAACCCAAGCATGCCACTAGTCTTCTCAGCTGCTTTATTGCACTGACTAGATTCCTTGAGATAATGACTCCCAGCTTTTCATGTTTTGTGACAGACAATTCTCTTGTTTTCCTGCGTTCCAGATGTGCATGGTTTTGTCTTCTGAGTGTCAAATCTGTAGAACTCCATGCCAGAAAAGTCTTGAATGTGAAAATGACCAAGCTGACCAGGAACAAACGAGGAGACTTCTAAAAATAATAGACGTTTATTGGTGAAGACTTGACACAGCACTGTGTTTCGGCATTGAGCCTGCTTCAGGAGTCTTTTTATATAATATATGTTAAATCACCAAAGGTTAACAATCTTTGTTGTTAATCAATCAGAACATATGGTCTTGAGAAAGACCTTTGTAGTGAAAAAGGTGCAGTATTAGTGAGCTGTTTCTGCTCCTAGTAGAAGTCTCCTCGTTTGTTTCAGGTCAGCCTGGTCATTTTCCCACTCTCTTTCTCCCCTGACTTGTGTACCGTGGGTTTTCAGTGTTCCTCTGCTTAGGCAGACTGACTGTACAAAAAGTATTGAATTGCTTGATTCTTGACATTTTGGAAAGCAAGCAAAGCTTTTTTTTTTATTTTTTTATTTCCCTAAACCTTCTGAGAAAGTTCTAATTGAGTATATTTTCTGGTTGAGGTTTGTTGTTTGATTATGTCTTGTATGTGTATTATGTTTTGTTAGTTGCATATTGTGATGTGGTTTATTATTATAAACTGCTTTGAAGGTTTTGGAAGTTAAGGTGTCTGAAAAATGAATAAATATTTCAACCTAATGTACCAAACCCGCCACCATTTGTCTAGTTTTTTTAAATTCATCTTTACTTTTTATCTGTCTGCTAAACCACAGAGGTAATCCTAATATTTTAGAGATTTTCATTTGTGTGTGTATGTAGCGTATATATGTCCATGTCTCCTAGTTTTTTAGAATATCATGTATAAAGAGACTGAAGAGGGTGAACTAGCTTTGATCCACGTGGTCACCTTCTCTTCACAAGAAGAAACATTATTATCCACCACTCTAAGTTTTATTGATTAACAAAATCTCCCTCTAGTTTATCATTTTGCTCCAACTCCCAAAATAGCTATTTTTCTAAGGAGTTAATTTTTGAAACAGAAAACCCGTCCAAAAAAGGGAAATGGGACTTGATATACTGCCTTTCTGAGGTTTTTGCAACTACATTCAAAGTGGTTTACATATATTCAGGTACTTATTTTGTACCAAGGGCAATGGAGGGTTAAGTGACTTGCCCAGAGTCACAAGGAGCTGCAGTGGGAATCGAACTCAGTTCCCCAGGATCAAAGTCCACTGCACTAACCACTAGGCTAAGTGGCAGATGGCTATTTTTTTTAAAAATCCAAAACATCCAAATAGCTATTTTTGAAACATATTAAGACTTTTTTCTATGCAGTTCATTTGCAGTGCACCCAAATCATAAGAGGGCATGTTAGGGGCAGGATGTGGGCATTCCCAAAACTTGGACTTTTTCTGCCAAGCAAAAACGTCCAGGGCTAAAAGTTAAATGTTTTGATCTAGACCTGTTTCAATCACAACTAAATAATAAAAAGGTCCCCTAAATGACCAGAGGACCACTGGAGGGATTAAGGCATGACCCTTCCAGTGGTCACTGACCCCCTTCCACCCCTCAGAGATGTGAAAGAAGCAATACATACTAGTTTCTATGACAGTGTCAGATGTTATGGCCAGTCCTATTAGAGTAGAAAGCAGGTCCCTGGAGTAGTCTAGTAGTCGGTGCAGTTCACTGTAGAGAAGGAGACCCAGGCCCATATCCTACTCTAATTGTTACACTTGTGATGGAAAATTTGAGCCCTCAAAAACCTACTGTACCCATATAAAGGTGACACCTGTAGCCATAAGGGCTACTGTTGTGGCGTACAGTTGGATACAGTAAGTTTTTGGTGGGTTTGGAGTGCTCACCATACACCACCACCGGCTCTGTCAAGATTGGGTGGCAGAGCCGGTGGTGGGAGGCGGGGATAGTGCTGGGCAGACTTATACGGTCTGTGCCAGAGCCGGTGGTGGGAGGTGGGACTGGTGGTTGGGAGGCGGGGATAGTGCTGGGCAGACTTGTACGGTCTGTGCCAGAGCTGGTGGTTGGGAGACAGGGCTAGTGCTAGGCAGACTTCTACGGTCTGTGCCACATATGAGTTTATCTTGTTGGGCATACTGGATGGACCATGCAGGTCTTTTTCTGCTGTCATCTACTATGTTACTATGTATAAGGGGGTAGCGGTGAGATGTGTACCTGGGACCTTTTATGTATAGTCTCCCTAGGGTGCCCCATTGCCCTGCTAGGATATCTGTGTGACCTGTCTGCTAAGAATGCTGGCCCTTCCTATGTCCCAATGGCTTGTTTTTGTGTGTTTTTCCTTTTGGACTTTTTATTTTTTTTTCAAAAATGGTCACAAAAGAAAAATGCACTGAGCACAAAACGTCTAGGAAATGGCCATTTTTCAAACAAAAAGATAGACATGTTTCTGGTTCAAAAATCACTATGTTCACCACTTCATTTTGGGACATTTTCAGCAACACATCCAAAATCAGATTTAGACGTCATATCAAAAATGCCCTTCCACGTCTTTTGGAACTGTCTCAAAAATGTTACTGAAATCCAGATAGTCCTCATCTGCCAGAGCAGTCATCAAGTTTGGCAAGATGTTTCCTTTTATAAATCAAATTACTTAGGATCCTGCAATTTACTGATTTCAAGATAATGCATTATCCTTTTGTTTCATAACATTTTCATCATTTTGCCTGTTACTAATTTCACCCTAACATTTCTGTAGGTTTTTGCTTCCTCTTTGTTCCCATCCAGATGCAGTAGTACATGACCTGTTTTTTAGTCTCTTGGAATCTCCTGAGTTTTTTCAGTGATAACTTCACAGTAGCAGAGATGTAAGGAATACGGTCAGGGTACCTCTGTTAATTTCTTCAGTGTCCTGGGGTTTTAGTTTTGCTAATATCTTCTGTACTACATTCCAGATTGACAGCTTGACCCCTAGTGGAGGAATGGCTTAATGATTAGTGCAGAGGGCTGTGACTCTGGGCAAGTCACCAAACCCTATTGGGGGTTGGAGGGAAATTCTGTTTATGGCACCGAACATTAGGCGCTACTTCTGCACCAAATGTTTTGCATGGAAAAAGCATTCTAGCGTATGCAAGGCACCAAAATGGGGTAGGAACGTCAGTTCTGTGTGAAATCACATTTACGCATCCATTTATAGAATAGTGCATATGTGTTCTGGGTGGATCTTCAAAGGGGGTGTGGCCATGAGAGGGGCATGGGCAGGCCAGGGGCATGCCCTTAAAATGTGCACAGTGTTATAGAATTTGGGGTATCCGTGCCTAACTTACACACTGGGATTTACACCTGGTTTCAGTTGGTGTATCTCTTCGCGCTCAAAGTTGAGTGTGAATCACAGTGCGATGTGTGTCAATCCCAGAATGCCTGTTATAGAATACTGTTCAGCACAGATTTTTTTTTTCAGTACTGAATTTTGAGCACCATTTATAGAATTTTCCCCTTAACGCAGAGAACCATGGTAAGTGCATTGGCAGGTGGCATGGATGCACTTACCATCCATGCAATCTCTCTCCTAATTATTGTACATTGCTGTATGTTAGTAAACAGGCACCTTTATTTTTTTTCCTTTTGGTCCATCATCCTCTCCTTGTGGTATAAATTCCCAAGCATCTTATTTGTAACCTGTAAATCCTGTTAAAGCCATTCATATGGCAAACAATAAATCATACATAGCATGAGGTACTGGATGTCCATCAGTGTGTGACCTTTATTATTATCTGTTTATGATTTTCTACTTCATGGTCTGGAGGAACTAGGTTGAGTGTTTTATGCAGCATTTGATACAGTGCAGGGGCAGCCCATGGCAAGATGCTGTCTGAGGCAAGGCTGAGATGCTGCCCCCTCCTCGGCCAAGTTCTGGCATCTCCCCCTTCCTTTCTCCACCCAGTTCCCCTAGTTTACCTTCTTTCTTCATATTCCAAAAGCCGGCGGCAGCAGTGATTCCCATATGCTGCACTGCCACTGGCACCAGCCTTTTCTCTACTGCAGCTGCCTCTGAGGAAACAGGAAGTTACATCAAGAGAGGCAGCCGCCGTAAAGAGAAGAGGCGGGTGCTGGCAGCAGGGTATCGTATGGGAATTGCATCTGCTACCGCTGGCTTTTGGAACATAAAGAAGATAAACTCAGGGAACAGGGTGGAAGAAGGAAGGGGGGGAGATGCTCCCGAAAGAGTACTGCCTGAGGCCCCCGCCTCAGGTGGCCTAATAGTCGTGCCCCCCTGATAAAATGAGTCACTAAGTATTCCTTTGTAGACTTGCTGATATTGGAATTGGTTTATCACTACTAAACTGGTTTAGTATCATTCTTCCCTGGTCATCTTGGCAAGTTCAGATGGGACTGGGAGCTGTGAACACCACTTCTGCAGTGCTCCTAGTCCCAGATAGCTTGTCCAGCATCATGCAGTTCTTCCAGGAACTCTTACCGTGGAGTGGAACAGTTACTGGTAGAAAAATACTTAACTGTGTTTCTTTGCCTTTGTAGGTTGATCTCCTATCAAGAGTTTTTGGCATTTGAGTCGGTTCTTTGCTCCCCGGATGCTATGTTTATTGTAGCTTTTCAGTTGTTTGACAAAAGTGGAACCGCAGAAGTAACATTTGGTAAGAAAATGTAAAAAAAAATTAACTGAATGCATAAATTCTAATGTTAGCAGAAAAAAAAGCAGATTGATACAAGATATCTATCATCAAAAAGCAGCAGGGCCAAAAACATTGGTTTGGAATTTTTTATATATATACAGTGCACTCCATTTAAGTGCATGTCGAATAAGCGCATGCTCTGTTTAACTGCATGCCGTCCCGTTTTTGGCGCCATCAATTTCTATGGGGACAAACTTTGGTTTAGTGCACCACTGATAAGTGCAAGATTTGCTTATACGCATGGTTTAAGACCGCTCCTCTGCAGGAAAGACTCTGCATAAGCGCACGCACGGAATATGGAAGCTGATTGGTGCGTGACAAAGGGGCAGTAAATTTGAAATCTCGGTTAACTGCCACAGGCAGAAGAAGCGAAAGAATGTTGTTAGAGTGTACACTGGAGTCGTCGTCACGCAACTGTAAGACTTTAACACTGGCTGAACGAATAGAAGTTCTTAAAAAATTAGAAAACAAACAAAGTCAAGCATCTATTGCTAAAGAATATGGTGTCAATCCCAGTCAAATTTCACGTATCTTGAAGCAGAAAGACCAGCTTCTGGAAGACTGGCAAAACAATACAAATCCACACCGGAAACATAAATGGGCGGGAAAAGCTGAGGATGTAGAAGATGCTCTTCATTGGTGGTTTTCTCATGTCAGGAGCAGACAGTTTCCTGTCATTGGTCCACTGCTTATGGAGAAAGCTAATCAGCTAGCTGAAAGTCTTGGACTAACTGAATTCAAAGCCACTGTTGGATGGTTGGAAAGATGGAAGGAGAGGAACAGCATAAAATTCAAGAAACAGCATGGTGAAAAACAAGACACTGATGACTTTGGTGCTGAAAATTGGGTTGTTTCAGTTCTTCTTACCATCTTGAACGAGTTTGCACCTCGTGACATTTTCGATGCTGACGAAAACGGTCTCTATTGGCAAGCGATTCCTGATGGAACACTTGCATTCAAACAAGCCGAAACTACAGGAAGTAAAACGTCGAAGGACTGACTGACGATCCTCCTTTGCTGCAATATGGATGGGAGTGTGAAGTTGGAACCCCTCGTCATTGGAAAGAGCAAACATTATAATAGCCAATTTCAAACAACATTATCGGGCTTTTGTGCTACGTCGTCTGATGAGCGTTATGGATGACCAGACTGGCAAGGATAAACGTACTGTTGAATTGACTCGTAATCTATCACTGTTGGATTCCCTACATATACAGAAAGAAGCCTGGAATCATGTTACACAGGCAACCATTGTGAACTGCTACAAGCGGGCGAGCTTTGTTAAGGATGCAGCTGTTGCAAACGCATCAGATGTACAGGCTATTGACATCCCAGCCGGTGTTACTGAAGAGGAGTTTCAACACTACGTAGCTGTTGATTACGATCTACAAACAGCTGACGACAGCACTGATGTTGAGATATGCGCCTACACGCAGGCAACGGCTGATGATGAAACAGATGATGAAATGAGCAGCGAGGCACATGCTGACGAAATTCAACAACCTCCTGTCACTTTTGCAAGCGCGCTGGAGAGTCTCAACTCCGTGCGGGCTTATCTGGAGACCACTGAATGCCAGTGCTATGACAGTTTTTACCGTCTGGCAGACATAGTCTATGGAACTCACAGACACAAGAGTGTACAGAGGACTATAACTGATTACTTCAAGTAAGCCTAACGTCAGTTAACGAAGACTGTATAACGTCAGTTAACGGAGACTGTATACCGTACGTATAATAAACAGTACTGTACATATGTTTATCAGATGTCAAGCTTCTTTGGCTTACAATGGTTAAGTGCACGCTCCAGTTAACTGCATGTATTTCTTTGGTCCCAGATCCTTGCACCTAAGCGGATTGCACTGTATGTATTTTATATATATATATATATATATATATATATATATATATATATATATATATATTAAAATAAGGGGGTGGGAGCAGCCTGATGGTGATCCAGGTTTGATTCTCGGGCATTTATGGCTGTCAGTGGAAGGCGTCTTGCTCATTGTGCAACAGTGTCACCTGCTGACAGGTCAAAAGTGGTCATTGTGCCAGCTTCCTGAGGGATCGTGGTTTGTGCCCCTCTGCCAGAGAGACTGTTCATAGTAATGGCTGCATAAGACGGGAGGGGACCCCAGGCATCTGAGCCTGAATTTCTGTGTGCCTTAGCCCAGCTGTGAACCTTAAGCAGAAGGAAATTTCTAGCCCAAAAGAAAAAAAAGGTGGAATGACTGTTTTGTTTTTTTCAAAAGAACAAATTAAATTCAAGCTTTAAATCTGTGACTGCTGCCTTTTCTTCAAATACTCAAACTGAAAATGTCCACACCTAAAGCCTTTTGGCATGTGCATCCTAAATTTGTATTAAGGGCTTGTTTTGAAGGTGGCCCAAGTGCTCTATGAAAAATAGCAAAGACATAGATTTCTTCCTTTCTCAACTGCTTCCATCTGATAACTGAAAACTTTAGAAAATGGAAAACCTCAAATTGAGCAGGTTTATTAAAAAAAAAAATCAAGGCTCCCTTTTACTAAAGCATAGCTAGCGCGCGTACTAATTGACATTAGCATGCCTTAAGTGCCACGTGGCCCATAGATATAGGACACGCAGCATTAGTGCTGCACACTAATCCCATTAGTGCACACTAAGCTTTAGTAAAAGTGCCCTAAATTCATATGTGTATTTTCTGTCCATATTTATGCACTGGACCCTACCCATGGTCAACATTTGGGTGCAGAAGGAAACTTCAGAAAATGTAACGGATGGTTCTTAAAACTGCTATATTTCTCTTCTTTTGTCAGTGGCACAGAAATAAGAGTTGAAATATTTCCCTCAAAACTTATCTACATATGTATTTTTCCACTAGAAAATGTGAAAGAGATTTTTGGACAGACTACTATTCACCATCATATCCCTTTTAACTGGGATTGTGAATTTATCCGACTGCATTTTGGACATAACAGGAAGAAGAATCTTTCTTACTCAGAATTCACTCAGTTTCTAAAGGTTAGTTGTCATTTTTCTGTTTTTTCCCCCCTGTTATATGACCAGAAGAAAATGTTGTTTCTTTGTTCTGCATTTATAGCACCATTGGCATGTGTGAATGTAACATAGTAGATGACAGCAGATAAAGACCTGAACAGTCCATCCAGTCTGCCCAACAGTCATACTCATTATCAATTAAACAGCAATGAATGTGGTATAAAATACTTGATCTTGGCATTTCTAGAGCATAGACCATAGAAGTCTACCTAGCACTGTCCTTATGTTCCAACCACTACATTCATGAGCCACATTTCTAATTAAGACAGTATCATACTAGTTTAGGTGGCTTTTTGGGAAGCTGAAGAGGTCAGACTACATTAGTACGCTGTGTGGTTTTTCAGTCACTGTGTTTTCAGTTTCATGACCCTGTGTGTCGGTGAGGAAGTGCACTGCTTCATATCCACCTTTAGGCTGTTAGCTATAAGATGTCTACTCTTCAATATGTGATCTTCCTCTTTTGAGTTCTTATGATTATCTTTATCTGGATGAATATCTCTGTTGGGGTCAGGATCTGTTTGAGTTTGTCTTTGCATCTTGAATATTGTGCTGTTTTCTTTAGTGAATAATTTTTCATGAAAAAATTAATAAAATATTAATTTTTTAAAAAAGTCCCACTGCGGCTTTTATTTTAAACTTTATAAAGTTGGTTGATATGTAACCAAAGTTGGTAAAATTTGCCCTTTTTGTTCCGATTTTTTAATTTGTTTTATGTGGCACAATATGGATTTAAAGGGTTCAGTAGTTAACCCCACCATTTTGCAAACAAGCAATTAGGGTTGCTGATTCTTACCCGAATCCTGTGGAAGCAGGCTGCCCAAGTGGTTCAGATGGTAATTGATGTGCACTACCATGTGGAAAGTCACTGGTTCAGTTCCTGGCTCAGAACTTCCTTTCCCCTTATCAGAGAGGACTGGAGACGGTACAAAGGCAGAATTCAGTCCCTAGGCAGTGGGGGTCATTGTGGTAGTAAAGTTTTGAAGGACTAAATAGCCCCCCAGCCCAGTGTGTTCAATGCAGTGACCCTGCTGAATATGTTCGAGGGATTGAGAAATATAAAACGTGGGGAAAAAAATCCTTGGATAGCTTAAATAATTCAGATGGTGTGAGATTCAATCCTGGGAGCTGTGGATAGTAAAGAAGTAGGAGAGAAAAGCAATCTCAACCCCAAAAACAAACAAAAAAATTCCCATTCAAGCATCCAACAGATACATGCAAAGTACAAATAAACTACTGAAGAGTGGACTCGGGGAAGGAAAGTTCTAATTTTTTTTATGTTTACCGTTTATTTGCTATACTGCCTTATTCTGAAGAGCAGGTCAAAGTGATTATGTGTTACATATATTTTATTCTAAAAAAGTGTAAAAATGTAAGAAATTATATATATATACAAAGATCTAAGAATAAGAACAAAAGAGAAGACCAGAAAGAAATAAGCTTCTATATTGAACATCTTTGATAAGCACTTTTGCTTGAAGAATTGCTCCCCATTCTATGATTTTTGAGGGCAATATAAAAAAATGTCTGTATATTGTAGGACTATACACTAAAACTCAGGCTAAATAGTAAACTTATCTACTAAAATAAATGTAATGTGCATGTTAAAATGTCACTTGGGGCCCCGTTTACTAAGCTGCGCTAGAGGCGCGTTAGTGCTTTTAGCATGCGTAACCATTAGCGCTTGCTAACTGTGAGAGTGCCCACTATATTCCTATGGTGCCTACACAGCGCTCGCTAATTTTGTGCACGTGCTAAAAATTATAGCACACCTTAGTAAACAGAGCCCTTGGTGCACTAAATTTCCTGGTATGTGCTAAAAGATATGCTCAATAGCACATGAAACCCGTTAGCATAACTAGTAACCCATAACACTTTCCTGCTTATAATCGAAAGAGAAAAACGCCTATATTGTGACCCAAATCGGGAGATAGACGTTTATCTCCCAAAAACGAATAAAGCGGTATAATCAAAAGCCGAATTTGGACGTTTTCAACTGCACTCCGTCGCGGATGCGGACAACATTGATGGGGGCGTGTCGAAGGCGTGGTGAAGGCGGAACTGGGGCGTGGTTATCTGCCGATCAGAGATGGGCGCCTTTCGCCGATAATGGAAAAAAAAATATGCGTTTTTAGCGAGAATTTAGGGCACTTTTCCTGGACCCTGTTTTTCCACGAATAAGGCCCCAAAAAGTGCCCTAAATGACCAGATGACCACTGGAGGGAATCGGGGATGACCTCCCCTGACTCCCCCAGTGGTCACGAACCCCCTCCCACCACAAAATATGCCGTTTCACAACTTTTTATTTTCACCCTCAAATGTCATACCCACCTCCATGGCAGCAGTATGCAGGTCACTGGAGCAGTGGACTTCAGGCAGGTGGACCCAGGCTCATCCCCCCCCCCCACCTGTTACACTTGTGCTGGTAAATGGGAGCCATCCAAACCGCCCCCCAAACCCACTGTACCCACTTGTAGGTGCCCCCCTTCACCCCTTAGGGCTATAGTAATGGTGTAGACTTGTGGGCAGTGGGTTTTGAGGGGGATTTAGGGGGCTCAACACACAAGGGAAGGGTGCTATGCACCTGGGAGCTGTTTTACCTTTTTTTTTTTTTTTGTAAAAGTGCCCCCTAGGGTGCCCGGTTGGTGTCCTGGCATGTGAGGTGGACCGGTGCAGTACGAATCCTGGCCCCTCCCACGAATAAATGTCTTGGAGTTATTCGTTTTTGAGCTGGACGTTTTCGGTTTCCATTATCGCTGAAAAACAAAAACGCCCAGCTCAAAAAAAGATAAACGTCCATGTTTTTTCGAAAATATGATTCGGTCCGCCCCTTCACGGACCCGTTCTCGGAGATAAACGCCCATGGAGATAGGCGTTTCTGTTCGATTATGCCCCTCTTTGTATCCTAGTAGTGTCTGTGAGCTAAATGGTGTTTACACACTGCACAGACTTTTCCTCTAGTTCAACCTTCTTGTTGCAAACCTGTATGAATGGAGGCCTGGGACATTTTTGTGGGCAGAAGCTGGAGAGCATCTGAACTCCATGACAATGAGGTAAAAGAAAAGAAGAGACTTCAGAAGATGATGTGCTAGTCCAAAGCATACATCTCACAAGTCTGTTAAGAATGAGGACTGGCATTGGATGATACCTCAGCTAGCTATAGTGCATCATCCCATCGGTGCTAAGAAGGAAAATCTGCTAGCTCGACATGAAGAGGACATTGATATTTGACCATTTCTTCTGAGTACCCTATAGTGTTGAGGTAGCATTAGCAAGTTGATCCAGTCCAGGAAGGTCTTGAAGATATTTAAAAAAAAAAAAAAAAAGCTAGAAGTTCCATACAGAACTAAGGGAATCTACTTCTTGGAACATGTGAGCACCTGCTTACACATTCTTACCTGTGTGACTCCTCTTGGCCACTATTATGACATCTGAAAATTTGGGAAGTTATCAGGTGGCATAATTCCATATGTTTATTTCTGCAATTAAAGGATTGCTCTAAAATTAATTTTGTTGTGATATCTCTCCTCCTTTCTTGAGCAAAATATTTGGTGTAGATCATATGCAAACTGAAAAGTTATTAGGTGGTGTAGTTGCATATGCATATTCATGGAATATGTGAATCAAAAAACAATTACTGTCAGAATTGTCATGTCTTCCTGAAATGTCCTGAAAGTTTGGTGCTGATTGAATACAAAACCAAAACGTTATTAGGTGGTGTACTTGTAAATATGTACTAGTGGGAAATGTGAATTTCTCCACCCTCCCCCCTCCCCCCCCCCAAACCCCCCACTTCTATCATCCTTGTGGAACCCCTGACATCTACAGATTTGGTATAGAATACATACAAAACCAAAATGTTTAGGGAATCACAGTATGTGTCTTGGATATGGAAAATAATATCTCCGTCCAACTCCTCTTGGCCTTTGTGACATGCCCTGATAAATGTCTTAAGAGGTAGGCTTAGGAGTCACCGACCAAGAAAGGGATCTAGGTGTCGTCGTCGATGATACGTTGAAACCTTCTGCTGAGTGTGCTGCGGCAGCTAAGAAAGCAAATAGAATGTTAGGTATTATTAGGAAAGGAATGGAAAACAAAAGTGAGGACGCTATATTGCTTTTGTATTGGTCCATGGTGCGACTGCACCGTGAATATTGTGTTCAATTCTGGCCGTCACGTCTCAAAAAAGATATAGTGGAATTAGAAAAGGTACAGAGAAGGGTGACGAGCGCTCAAAAGATACGCCAAGTCCCACTGTAAAATAGACATATGCCCTAATAACCTTATAAAGTTTGCCCCTCAGCAACTCATATCAGAACTTACGAAACATTTGAACTATATGCTAAAAAATGGACTTTTCCAAAAGGACAAAGGAAATATTCTACTCACCCCTATACCTAAAGACGCAAAGAAAAACACAAGTGAATTAACCAACTACTGCCCGGTAGCATCAATTCCTCTGATAAACAAACTAACGGAAGGTATGGTGACCGAACAGCTCACCAAGTACTTAAATAAATTTTCAATACTTCACAACTCCCAATCAGGATTTCGGTCTAACCACAGCACCGAAACAGTTCTAGTTACTCTTCTGACTAAATTTAAACAAGCTATCGCAACTGGCAACAAAATACTAAAATTCGACATGTCCAGTGCTTTTGACATGGTTGACCATGGAATACTACTACACATCCTAGAATACTTTGGAGTTGGAGGTAACGTTCTTAATTGGTTTAGAGGTTTCTTGACCACAAGATCATACCAAGTTATAGCTAACTCGAATACATCAAATCCATGGATACCTGAATGTGGATTCCCTCAAGGATCTCCCCTCTCGCTGACCCTCTTCAACATAATGATGACACCCTTGGCCAGGTTACTATCCAACCAGAACCTCAACCCACACATATACGCAGATGACGTCACGATCTACATCCCGTTCAAACATGATTTAAAAGAAATCACCAACGACATCAACCAAAGCTTCCAAATCATGCATTCATGGGCGGATGCATTTCAGTTGAAACTTAACGCCGAAAAAACACGTCTCATACTTACTTCACAACACAACACGAGCAAATTCACCACCATAACCACACCAAACTTCTCCCTTCCCGTTTCAGACACCCTGAAAATTCTTGGAGTGACTATCGATCGAAACTTTACACTTGAAAGTCATGTGAAGAATACTACTAAGAAGATGTTCCATTCGATGTGGAAACTTAAAAGAGTAAGATCTTTCTTCCCAAGGACCATCTTTCGCAATCTGATACAGTCAATGGTGCTGAGTCACCTAGATTATTGTAATGCACTCTACGCTGGTTGCAAAGAACAAATTATCAAGAAACTTCAAACAGCTCAGAACACTGCAGCCAGACTTATATTTAGAAAACAAAATATGAAAGTGCAAAACCCCTAAGAGAAAAATTACACTGGCTTCCACTTAAAGAACGTATTGCGTTAAGGTATGCACTCTAGTTCATAAAGTGATTCACAGAGATGCTCCGACATACATGCTAGACCTGGTTGACTTGCCACCCAGGAATGCTAAAAGATCATCCCGCACATTCCTTAATCTTCACTTCCCTAGCTGTAAAGGGTAAAATACAGACTCACACATGCGTCCAGCTTTTCCTACATTTGTACTCAGTTGTGGAATGCATTACCGCTTACCCTAAAAACAATCTACGAACTAACCAACTTTTGTAAATCTCTGAAGACCTATCTCTTCAACAAGGCATACCACAACGATCAAGAAATGTAACACATCATCACGTTACTTTATTCTGAATTGTTTTCTTCCTATATCTGTTCATCCAACGCTATTATGTCATCCATGATCTTTATGTAACACCAATTGTTATCTCCTACTCTGGAATGGTGAACGCCATAACAGAGCATTGTAAGCCACATTGAGCCTGCAAATAGGTGGGAAAATGTGGGATACAAATGCAACAAATAAATAAATGGGATGGGATGACTTCCCTATGAGGAAAGGCTAAAGCGGCTGGGGCTCTTCAGCTTGGAGACAAGACGGCTGACGGGAGATATGTTAGAGTTCTATAAAATAATGAGTGGAGAGGAACAGGTAGACGTGAAGCGTCTGTTTACGCTTTCCAAAAATACTAGGACTAGGGGGCATGCAATGAAGCTACAGAGTGGCAAATTTAAAACAAATCAGAGAAAAGTTTTCTTCACTCAACATGTAATTAAACTCTGGAATTCATTGCCAGAGAGTGTGGTAAAGGTGGTTAGCTAAGCAGAATTTAAAAAAGGTTTGAATGACTTCCTAAAGGAAAAGTCCATAGACCATTATTAAATTGGACTTGGGGAAAATCCACTATTTTTGGGATAAGCAGCATAAAATGTTTTGTACTCTTTTGGGATCTTGCCAGGTATTTGTGACCTGGATTGGCCACTGTTGGAAATAGGATGCTGGGCTTGATGAACCTTTGGCCTGTCCCAGTGTGGCACTGATGCAGAATTTCACAGAAACACAAAATTTCTTATGCAATTTTGTGTCATGCTGAAAGAAGCAGTGGCATAGTGCTGGGGTGCCTCTGGTTTTTATTTATATTGAAGGATGGCAGTAACAGTTGCTATAGAAAGCAGAAATAGGAGCAAATACATATTACACGTTGGGGGTATTTATGTCCGTGGACATCGTTTTTGTGGATGTTGTGTCTTCAACGTTTTGGACATTCTGAAGATACTTGTCTCCTGAGGCAGGCAATTCCATTGCTGAACACGGTCCATGTTGAGTTTGGATGTACCGTGCCGTTCAATAAATTATTGCTTTAATCAACCTCTGGATTCATGTGGTTCTTTGGTCGGTCAGCATCCCATCCCTACTGTTCCTACTTTCTGTAGTATACTGTAGGGATTTTCTCCTTGTTTGTTGTGGTGGTGTTAGTGACAGTTGCTACTGGAGACCAGCAGTGGACACTAGTAGCTAAAACAGTGTGTGTTAAATCTGGGGAGCCTTCACTGTGTTAATGTCGCCATCTCTTGTAAAGCTTTCTGTACTTAAACTGTGGAGCTTTATAAAATTATAAATCTTTTCAGCAGGTAAAACACTGCTGTACACATGGAAAAGATCTGTTATAAAATTGGGTCACACCTAAATCTAACGCATAGTGCAAGCCGATGTATGCTTGTATAGTAGGCGTGCTTGGTAGAGTGTGGACAGTTTCAAGATCTACATGAATATGCATGTAAAGTACATTGATATTTGGGCCTGTTCTTGAACAGATGTAATGCCCATGCCTGGCATCTAGGTGCAATTTTGGTGGGATTTTATAAAGACAATTAAACACACATGTGGCTTTATAAAACAAGCAAGAAATGGAGTGCTTTCTTGCCCAATTAACCTAGGTGCCCTGCTATAAAATTACCCTCAACGTGTAGTAGTATTTTCTTCTATTGATACATATTGGGGCACATTTTACAGAGCATCCAAATTAGAATTGAGATATCCAGGTTGGGATGTGGCAAGTTCCACTAGTATTTTAGATCAGGATCTGCTGACTTAGAAGTTAACAGAAAGAAGATCAATGACAGTGGAACACCAGTGCAAATAAAAGTTTATTAGTTAAACACAGACCCAAAGCAGCCACTTTTTGGTGGTTGCCTGTATTGGGGTTATGTGAGCAAATGAAAAGTGATGCATGTGGGAAAGAGGTACCCAAACTATAGCTACATGATGCAAGTTCCATGTTAGGAGTCACTGCCCAGGAAAAAGATCTAGGTGTCATTGTTGCTCAGTTTATTGCGGCGGCTAAGAAAGAAAATAGAATGTTAGGAATAATTAAAAATGAGAATGTTATAATGCCTTTGTATCGCTCCATAGTGTGACTGCACCTCGAATACTTTACAGTTCTGGTCACTGCATCTAAAAAAGATATAGTGGAATTAGAAAAGGTACAGAGAAGGGTGATGAAAATGATAAAGGGGGTGGGACGACTTCCCTATGAGGAAAGGCTAAAGCGGCTAGGGCTCTTCAGCATCAAGAAGAGACGGTTGAAGGGAGATATGATAGAGATCTATAAAATTCTGAGTGGAGTGGAACGGGTAGAGGTGAATTGGTAGTTTACTCTTTCCAAAAATACTAGGACTAGGGGGCACACAATGAAGCTACAAAGTAGAAAATTTAGAACAAACCAGAGAAAATACTTCTTCATTCAACGTGTAATTAAACTCTGGAATTTGTTGCCAGAGAATTTGTGGTTAAAGCAGTTAGCTTACCAGGATTTAAAAAAGGTATGGATAGTTTCCTGAAAGAAAAGTCCATGAGCCATTATTAATATGGACTTGTGGAAATCCACTGCTTGTTTTTAGAATAAGCAGCATAAAATTTGTTTTACTATTTTGGGATCTTGCCAGGTACTTGTGACCTGGATTGCCAACTCTTGGAAACAGGATACTGAGCTTGATTGACCTTTGAGCTCTCCCAGTATGTGAACATCTGTGTTCTTATGTTCAGTGTGGTCATCATAGCAACATAAACATATATGTTGGTATTTCAGAACACACACCTATATGCACCAGCACATATATGTGAGTGTCTGCCATTTTAGAAACATACATATCTGGTTTCCCAAAGCTGTCACAGTACTCAATATCCTTTGCCAGTATTTCTTTGTAGGAGACAAAAAAAACAAAACACTGGAGTATGAATGGAATGATCAATCCCTCCAGCAGAGTGCTTCACAGTAATCTAAATATCCCTAGGACATGTTGGGGAGCAAAAATATTCATTCCCCTTCTGAAATAGGGAATGTACATGTATATTTTTGCCCTATCCTAATCCCATCCAAAACATGCCCATATCATGCCCCCTTATTTTGTGATTTGGATGTGTATATCTTGGCTTTTCTAAAATCTGGATTTAGGCTTGTATTCAGGTTATGTGTGTCTAGATTATGGTGTATGCACCTCTAAATGAATAGGGTTTCTAAAATGACCACTGCTTTTGTTATCTGCATGGAATGCTACCCTTTTCTTCTTAGGTGCTGGAGGAATATATAAACCAATGATTTCATGTAAGCTTGAGAAAACTGCTGTAATAAGACATCTGTTTAATAGTAGAATATTTCTAACTTCTGATTCCAGGAGCTGCAGCTGGAACATGCAAGACAGGCCTTTGCACAGAAAGACAAAAACAGAACGGGTACTATTACTGGCCTGGACTTTAGTAACATCATGGTTACTATTCGCCCGCACATGCTTACTCCCTTTGTAGAAGAAAACTTAGTTTCAGTAAGTAAAGAATACATTGAATGGTTGCTGTATTGGTCTTCTTTGATACAAAGAATTAATATCAAGAAATATACTCTATGCAATCCTTTTTACTAGACTAACTCTAGTAGCGTAGCCAGAACTGATTTTTTTTTTTGGTGGGGGCCCAAGGTTAGCATTGGTAGGGCAGTAAGTAGTGTAGATGTTGACACTGCCTCCAGTTCTCTGGTTGTTGGCATGGGTCACTGCAGGTGAATGAGTGGACCTGATGCCATATTAGAGGGGCCCACCTATGGCTATGCCCCTACTAGCTCTATAAACATGTTACTAGTTTTCAAGGGACTACAGCCATAGGCATCACTGCAGGACGGCAAGTGCCACCATAAAAAGTCTTGCCACCCCTTTTCCACCTCAAAATTGGCTCACTTCCCCACAAGTCTGGCATTGCCTCCTTGCCTCCCTATCCCTTCCCCTGTTCTCTCCTGCATGTCCAGCATCTCCCCTTCCCTCTGTTCCCCTTTCTTCCTCCCCCACCCCCATGTGCACAGGATCTACAAACTTGTGTGTTCACCAGCACTGCTTACATCAGGCTGGTAAACCCCGGGGTTCTTCCCTCTGTCTCAATTTCCTGTTGCTGCATGGGCAGAATGCGGAAGAAAGAAAGAAGCTTCAGAGTGGCTGGAGAGAGAGCCTGATGTAAGCAGTGCTGGTGAACATACAAACTTGCCTGTATGGGGGAGGGGAAGGAGAACAGAAGGAAGGGAAGCGGAGATGCTGGACACGTAGGATAGAATGTGGTGGTGGGGAAATGCTGCATTTAGACGGAAGGGTGGGGGAATGCTACACATAATAGAAGAAAAGGAAGAGGGGGGAAATGTGCATAAAGGGATGAGGGAGAGAGAAAATGTTGCACTTGGATAGGAGAGAAGGGTAGAGAGAGATGAAAGTACTGCAAAGATGGGGGGAAAGGTGGGAGTGAGAAATGCTCCACTTGGATGAGACAGAAGGGAGAGGGCAGGAAATGCTGCACATGGATATACTTACTCCACAGCCATTTAAAAAAAAAGATTTTATTTTTAATTTTTTTGTTTTTTTACAAAAGTCCCACAGCATAGTAAAAGGGACCCTAAGTAACACATTTCTCAGCCATGGTGACAAAGAGCCCAGAAATAAGGTCCACAGCTTGATAAATGTAGAAACCTTTTTCTCCTACTTACCAAAAATGGAAGGCGTTCCATCTGCAATAAGAAATGCATTTGATATTGCCAAAGTGCCAGAGTGGGTGGCTCCGATTCTATCCATTGCAATAATATGCATCTTTTAGCTATCAAACTTGTTTTTCTTATGACTAAATAATATTCCTCAGTCTCAAGTTCCAAATCCAGCAAACACAATTTGGCACTCTGTGTGCACCTTAGTAATCGTTCTAGATGTCTCCACAACTGATTCCAAAATCTGTCAATTACAAGACAAGTCCACCAACAATGGAAATGTCTGCCCAGTACCGCTCCACACTTAATGTAATTTGCATGGTGATTTGCCTAAACTTTGTTGACTCACATAGGATGCATATCTAACTCTAGAGTACTCCGCAGGCTATACATGCATCCTACATGAGTCAACAAAGTTGAATTTTCTTTAATGTGATAATTTCCACCCCTAACCCCTTGTAAAAAGTCCCCTGCTGTGTATTTCTCTCGTGAGTCCCTTGCCCATTTTTGTACTGTTATTTGAAAAGGAGTTTTATAATTTGTTTATGTAGTCCTGGTAATACTTGTCTCTTATTATCATCATCTATTTGCCAATAATGATCAAAAGCGATATGTCTCCAAACTTATGAATATTCATTCAAGAGGGCTTTTACTTAGTGACACAATTGCATGTATTGGAACTTTTGATGGTCCCTCAAATTATGGGTGCTCTTTAAATCTACACAGGATTGAACAGTTGTGATCCTACCACGTACAATCTGACCCATTGTATACCCATATGCTCCCATTCCTGGAAACCCATATTTTGCATACCCAGAGCAAAATTCCCATTTCCTACCAATGGTAAATAGGGGGAGAAGTATTAGACAATCCAAAGTATTTTCTTCTTTGTTTCCTGCTCAGCATACAGATTGCAGGAGAAAATTATTCTGTAAGGAAGGGGAAAGGTTCTTCCCATTAACATGCAATATATGTCAATACATAGGGATCTACCATCTGGCACTCAAGCTAAAGATTACAAAAATGCCAGTCACCGGCCAAGTGCATTGAACAAGCTGTGTTGTAGATGTTGATATTTGGGAGCCCAAGCCCTCCCTCCTCCTTTGAGACTTGTAGTGATGTCAATCCCTGTCCTCTCCAAGGAAGGAGGACATTTTATTCCAAGCTCTCTTTCCGCAGTCTTAAATCGGCAGGTTTTGGAGGACATATAGCCACTTTTGGTAGCAAGATCATCTTAATTGTATTTTTCCACTAAGAGAAACTGTCCCCACACCTTGATTTTTGTCATTTCCGCTATCAATGGTTTTACATTCTGCTCATATAATTGACTTAGGTGGTGTGGCATAATTAAGCCCAGATATTTTGTTTCCCCTTAAACCCAAGTTAAAGGAAATAGCCCCTCGCTGGGACTTTGAAGATGTAGCATTGAAGATTTCCCTTAATTAACTCTCAATCTTGAAAACAAGCTAAAGGACTTAGAACAGGCCAGAAGCCTTGGAAGAGTCAGCTGTGGGTCAGATATGAATAAGACTATATTGTCCACAGCTAGCGCTATTTTTAAGTCCAGATATCTAATTTTTATGCCAAGTACTTCTCTATCTTGTGCTAAAGGCTCCATATATAAAACAGAGAGGGGGAAAGTGGGCAGCCTTGTCTGTCTCCCCTGTCCACCCTTCATGAACTTAGAGTGAGATGAGCTACTATTGAGTGATAACTCCTATCCTATCAAGTATTGTAGTTCTTTTCCAATTTCTCTGTTATTTTAGGCTGTAAACTACCCAGATCTGCAAATTAGCTTGGGCGGTATAGAAAGTGCAAAAGAACAAAACTATAAACTATGCCCTTTTCTGTTGACAATGGCTGGGATTCCCATCTATTTGTTAAAACTTGGGCTTTGGTTTGTTCTTATAACAATTGTATCTATTGCAATATTGTTCCAGAAAACTCAAATTTAGGGCCTCTTTTTATCAAGCCGCGCTAGCAGCTCCCGGTGTGGTAATTCCGACAAAGACCATTCATTAACGCAGCTTGATAAAAGAGGCCCTTAGATAATACCATCCACATGTATGGTCTTGTTACACTATCAAAGGGCTTTTCTATATCCAGGCTCTCAAGAGCTGCATTTAATTTCTTCTAACGAGCTTCGGACACTGCTACAAGCACACTTCTAATATTTGGACAGCCTGTTCTACCCTGCACAAAGCCAGCCTGTTTTTGAACTGCAAGTTTTGGCAATACTTTGTTAATTCTATTTGCTATATCTTTACATTCATTTTTAGTTCTGAATTTAGTAAAGATATAGGTCTATAGGATGACAGTAACTTCACATCCTTCCCTGGCTTTAAAATAGTGATGATCAACAGATTGTTCATTTGGGACATAAAACCTTGTTTGTTGAGGGCATCTGCAAAGACTGCCACTAGGGTTAGTGTAGCCTGATGTCCTAATCTTTTATAAAATTGAACCAGTAGGCCATCTGCATCAGGTGTCCTATTGCTTTTGTAATGTCCTCCCACTTTAATAGGTCATTTAACATTTCCAAATCCGATTCATTCAGCGTTGGGAGATCTATCTTCTGCAAAAAAAAAAAGTCCTGCATTGCAGCTTCATTCAACCTGTTGTGGAATAAAATTTAAAGGCCTTTATTGATTTCTATATTTGTTGTCTTTCTCTTCCCATTTGTCTCCTCAGTATTTGGAGTGAATTTAGAATCGTGAGCCATTCGAACCAATCTAGCCAGACATGTACCCACCCCCCCTTTAACACGATACCTGAAAAGTCTGTGTTAAGAATGAAAGATCGCCCATTGGGTTCTGGGATGCAAAGCTGTACGAAGCATGTCGTGAGCCCTTGAGAGAGGTGTGTATTCCCTCTCCCCAGGATGTAAAATTCTCTGTACATCTAACAATTCCAAACCCCAAGAAAATACCTGACCCCCCCCCCCCCAATCCATCACTTTTCACTGTCTGGTCGTACTAATGCTATCTTTGTCCATTCATATATCTGCTATATTTATTAAAGTCACCTCCTACTGTAATCTGTTGCCCCTGAAGTCCTAATAGATTTTAAATCAAACCAAATGCAGGGTCAGAACTTCCCAAAAACCAATATCAAATATACACACACTAGTGGGAGCTCATATAGTAGCTGACAACAACGAGTCACTGTCTCTGCAGGAGGAAAAAGCCTCAAGAAGCTCGCTGGCGTTAAGAACACTTGGAGCAGGGTTGCTTCATCATTGGCTAGAAAAATACCTCCTTCAGTGCCATTAGACAGCGAAAACACCATTCACAAAATTAAGCTTTAATATATTTAAAGGTATTTAGAGTTAGCTTAGCTCAGACCAGACGTTTCGATGTCTGCTTCAGGGTCCAGCGGTCCGAGATTAGGTTCTGGTTGAAGGAGAACATAAAAATCAGTTCTTCAGCGCTTCAGGGAATCTTTCAACCACATACCCTTACAGTCCTGTAAAGATCCGCTTACATAAGAAAAGACAGCTTGGGAAAATGGTGCCTCACCATTTAAAGGAGGAACGTCAGACGCTCTTCAATCGTAGCAACCACTCAGCTGTCAGACTTAAAGGGCTAATACTAAATAGACATCATCTTAAAGTCAAAGCAGCCACCCCGACACAAATATATTAACAAGGCAGCTGTCCTCAGAAAAAATGGCACCACTCCACTCATATTTAAACCTTCAGGCACCTGTGAGCCTAATCTGAGTATCTATTGTTGTTCCTTTTGGAGCTGAACACTCTTCCTGTTAGTGAAATCTCTTCTCCCTCTCGGTACCATGATCTGCTGTAGTATTAGATATTTAAGGGAGGTGAAAGAATGTTATAGCTCGTTGCAATGTAATGCTAAAGGTGAGGTGCTCTTACATGTCTTACATGCTTTTGTATTCAATAAGGCGTACAGTAAGCTGGTGCGATGTCTGCCCCACATAGAGCTTATTACAGGGGCAGCAGGTACAGCAAACCACATAGTTTGACTTGCAGTCAGTGTTCACTAACAGGAAGCGTGTTTCAGACTTCCTGAGCTGCTTGCAGGTACACAGGTAGACATGCAAGCTTATTTTCAAAGGAAAGTGTCCAGCAGAGTTTGTTTAGAAATCTGCCGGTATGTGTATGTATCTGCTTTATAGTGAGTGCAATGTGTGGAGATTTCATTCAAAATTAATCAGTGTACATACTTTCTCTTCCCCAAGCTAATCCCACCCTCTTCTCCCCACAGGTCAAAAGATACATTTATTAAAACTCGTGCTACTACTACTACTACTACTATTAAACATTTCTATAGCGCTACTAGACTTACGCAGCGCTGTATAAATTAACATGAAAGGCAGTCCCTGCTCAACAGAGCTTACAATCTAAATTGGACGAACAGACAGCTAGGGGTGGGGAAATTGCAGTGGTAAGGGTGATAAGTGAGGGTGTTGAGTAAGAGAGTCATGGTTAGGAGTCGAAAGCAGTAGCAAAGAGGTGGGCTTTAAGCCTAGACTTGAAGACAGCCAGAGACTGAGCCTGACGTACTGGCTCAGGGAGTCTATTCCAGGCATAGGGAGCAGCGAGATAGAAGGAACGGAGCCAGGAGTTAGCCGTGGGGAAAAAACTAAAGGAAAAAGCCTCAGAACATGCAGATTTAACATTTGTCAAGTCCTGCTTTCATCAATCATTAGTTCAAAAAAGTGCTGAGGAGAATGCGATTTTTCAACAGCTATTTTTATGCAGAAAACAAAGGTTTACTTGTGTACACACCTTTGGGAAAAAAATGTCCTCAGAATGAAATTAGCATACAGAATTCTGGGGATTGCTGAGTTATATGTTGGGTTGTAGAAGTGTTATAACTCTTGCTAAATGTTGCTAGCCTGGCTAAAAGAGGACAGAATGTGAAATTTCTTGCGACCGGTTTTCTGTCTCTCTCAGTAGAAAGCATCTTGCCTTGTTTTTTGTTTTTTTTTATTTCCTTTCTAGGCTGCAGGTGGAACCATTGCACATCAGGTCAGCTTCTCGTACTTTAATGCATTCAATTCCTTGCTGAATAACATGGAACTGGTTCGAAAGATATACAGCACTCTAGCTGGCTCAAGAAAGGATGTAGAAGTCACTAAAGGTAATACATGCGGGCAATACTTCTCTCTGTTTTAAGTGTTTGTTTATAACTAGTGACCTAAATTCACTGTGATATATTTTATTAGTAGCTTACTAAAATGATTTGGTAAGCCAATACCTTAAATTTTTTATGAAGAAGTAAAGCCACTTCGCAGGTAATTTTATAAATAACTTAAGCTTGCAAAACAATATTTTTGATTGGAGGGCCAAACAAACCGAACTCCAGCCCCTCCCCTAAGCTACTTATGCAGCGTTAGGCAACATACTGGTCAGGGCTTAGCCCCAGAAGGCCATTCCATTCAGCTGCCTGCAGTTTTAGGTGCTGAAATAGGTGCTTATAAATTTTCCTAGGATATATGCATGTAAAAGGAAGGCACTATGAGAACACAAGTCATTTTTTTTAACACGACACCTATGTAACATGTTCTGAAAGACTGCTTTTATAAGGCCACGGAACTGCCTATGTACCTTTATAAAATAGGCTCTCAGGACTATCCTTAGTAGCACAAATTCTATCTCATAAATGTACACCACCTCTGAAGAAGGTGGAAACATATGTGTGTGCAGGGTATATCATATCTCTACCCCAACTGCAATTCCAAGGACGCCTATGTGCAGATCAGTGTCTAGCAGTGTGCCTACTCCTCGTGCCTGCATACCCATGGGCAGTTTTGTAAGAGACATTTTCCTACTGCCTACTGTTAAATGATGTATATGTTGGTATTCCCAGGGGGGTGGAGAATGGGTGGGACGGGATTAGAAATGGTGCCTATGCATGGATTTGAACCACCACATATATGCATGAAGGTACTTCTACCTCGGGAAGGGCATTTTTAAAAATGGGCACAGTGCGAAATTAGTGACAACAATCTTTCATTTTATTATTCTTTATTATTCACTTTAACAAAGGATGTTAATTTCTTTCGGGTACAGCGATAGTAGTTTGTGGGGCGAAGGGGGGGAGAGAAAAAAGTTACAAAATGCAAATTGGTGACACAGGTTACAGACATGTTTGATCAAAAGGTTATATCAATGGCTTTATCAATGGTTGTATATTAAGGTTTTGTTACAGTTCTTGTATCATCAATAAAAACAGTTGAAGCATAAAATGGGCACAGTGCATGCTCTGTGTTTCATTTCTGCTATAAAGTTGCTGTCCATGTTCTTATATTTCAACATTTTTATTGATGACAGATTATGGTAATACATCAGTATCTTTTTGAAAAACAATGATCACCAGCAGAACATTCAAAACATAACTTTCCATATCATCATGCTGATCAATCCATAGACTGGTGGGGTTGTGTCCATCTACCAGCAGGTGGAGATAGAGAGCAAACTTTGCCTCCCTATATGTGGTCATGTGCTGCCGGAAACTCCTCAGTATGTTCTCTATCTCAGCAGGTGGTGGTCACACACAGCAGCAGCTCTGGCTAGGCCTCCAAGCCTAATTTTTAGGTTTTGTTGAGTGCCTGGGGTTGAGGGCTCTTCTTGAGCAAGTGCAAACCTGGTGGCGCCAGGTCCCTCCTTTTCTCCCCCCTCCCGCTGGCTCCGTTTAAAAAAAAAAAAAAAAAAATTTTGAACGTCCTTAAAGGCGTTTATTTCGACGTTTATTTAAACGTTTATTGCAGCTACTCACTGGGACACCAGATCGTTACAGCTCGGAGCGGACAGCAGGTAATTTTTACCTTTTATAGCGGGCAGGGGGTTCCCCGATTGGTCTCCACGTGGCTTATGGCGTTGGAGGGCGAGGGCGCAAAGAGTCGCTCCCCGGATCGCGTGTGCGCAAAGAGTCGCTCCCCGGATCGCGTGTGCGCTTCCAGAGGGGATGCGGGGGTCTTAAAGTCTGATTCGCCCTTGTTGGGTGACAGTTTCGTGACCGATGAGTGTCCCGGTCCTTCATCCGGTGTGGCGGATTTTCCCGCCATAAACGCCTATCCCCCGCGGCTCGCCTCCGCCATATTGGCCGGCCACGCGGCTCGGACGGCTTCTTCTTGGGCCGCCCTTGAGGTGGGAGACATGGATGCCATGAACGCCCTTAATTTGGGCGACGGCACAAAAGCGGCTAAAGTTAAGCGCCGTTCTTCCCACGCGGCTCCTTCGCGGAGTGTCGCGCCAGACGCCATCTTGGATGCGCAGCATGTCTCTCCCCCGCTCTTGCGAGCGCCGGTTGAGGGTGCGTCTAGGGCTGTAGCCCAGGCTGCGGAAGTGCAAAGTATGCGGGGTTTCTCCCCCGAGTTTGTTTTGCTGCTGCATCAGGCCTTCCTTATGCAAAACGCTGCCCCTGCTCCCTCGTCTGGTAAAGAGGTTGAGGCCCCCGGAGGTAAACGCCCTCGGGTTGATTCCCAGGCCTTGGAGGACTTTGTCTCCTCCGATGTAGATGAGGGCAGCGTATCTGAGTTCTCCCAAAGGTCCTTTGCGGATTCCTTGGAGGAGACGGATCCCCGCTCGGATGGAGCGGATGACCCCTCTGCAGCGCGGCTCTTTAGCTCAGAGGAATTGCCCAACCTGTTAATGCAGGCCATGGGCATTTTGAAGATTTCCTCTCCGGAGGACGTCTCTCCCTCAGCCCCTGTTGGCTCTGCCATTATGCTGGGGACAAAGCGCCCGCATAGAACCTTCCACGTGCATGATGCCATGCACACCTTAATTTCGGCTCAGTGGGATGTCCCGGAAGCGAGCCTTAAAGGGGTTAGGGCTATGTCCCGCCTCTATCCTTTGCCTGAAAGTGAACGTGAGGCCTATCTGTGGCCTACCGTGGTTTCTTTAATCACTGCGGTGACTAAGAAAACGGCGTTGCCGGTGGAAGGTGGCACGGCCCTATAGGACGCCCAAGACAGAAGATTGGAGGCGGCCTTAAGGTCGTCCTTTGAGGCGGCTGCTTTAAGTTTGCAGGCCTCAGTTTGCGGCTCCTATGTGGCCAGGGCGTGCCTGACTATGGTGCAGCGGGCTTCCCCCTCGGATCATTCCTTGAGGGCTGATTGGCCGGCCCTGGAATCGGGCTTAGCCTATTTGGCAGACTTGCTGTATGATGTCTTGTGGGCCTCAGCTAAAGGCATGGCTCAGACAATCTCTGCGCGGCGGTGGCTTTGGCTGAAGCATTGGTCTGCTGACCACGCCTCTAAATCCCGCCTGGCTAGATTGCCTTTTAAAGGCAAGCTGCTCTTTGGGGTCGAGCTGGACAAAATCGTGACCGATCTCGGCACGTCTAAGGGCAAGAGGTTACCAGAGGTCAGGGCTCGGGCTAGTGCTCGCCCCGGTACCTCCATAGGACGGTTTCAGGAAGCCCGTCGGTACCGCCCGGGCAGGTCGGGCTCCTCTGCCCCCTCTTCCTTCAAGAGGAAAGTCTCCCCCAAGCAGCATTCCTTTCGCAGAGACCGCCGTCCCGGAGGTGCTCCCTCCGGTCCTCCCCTAGGGTCTCGTACCCAATGACGGGGCCTTGGTCCACGCCCCAGTGCAGATTGGAGGACGGCTGTCCTCGTTTCTGGGCGAGTGGATCACAATAACTTCACATGCTTGAGTGCTGGAAGTCATCAGAGACGGCTACAAGCTAGAGTTCTGCCGACCCTTAAGAGACGGGTTTGTACTCTCTCCCTGCAAGTCTCCGGTCAAAGCTGTGGCAGTGCAGCAGACCTTGGACAATCTGATCCGCCTGGGTGCGGTCGTTCCGGTGCCAGAAAATCAGCTTGGCAAGGGACGTTACTCCATTTACTTTGTGGTACCAAAGAAAGGAGGTTCTGTACGGCCTATCCTCGACCTCAAGGGGTCAATCAGGCTCTTTCGCATGGAGACCCTCCGCTCTGTTATAGAGGCAGTGCAGGCAGGAGAGTTCCTGGCATCCTTGGACATCAAGGAAGCGTACTTGCATATTCCCATCTGGCCTACTCATCAACGCTTTCTGCGTTTTGCAGTACTGGGCCGACACTTCCAGTTCAGAGCCCTCCCGTTCGGGTTGGCTACTGCTCCGCGGACCTTCTCCAAAGTAATGGTGGTCATCGTGGCCTTCCTGAGGAAGGAAGGAGTACAAGTCCATCCTTATCTGGACGACTGGTTGATCCGAGCCCCCTCTTATGCAGAGTGCGGCAAAGCTGTGAACCGGGTGGTTGCTCTTTTGAGCTCCCTGGGGTGGATCATCAACTGGGAGAAAAGCCAGCTGCGCCCAACTCAGTCCCTGGAGTATCTGGGAGTTCGATTCGACACCCAAGTGGGCAGAGTGTTCCTGCCAGACAATCGGATTGTCAAGCTTCAGGCTCAGATGGACCAGTTCCTAGTAGCCTCTCCTCTTCGGGCTTGGGACTATGTGCAGCTGTTGGGCTCTATGACGGCCACGATGGAAGTAGTGCCCTGGGCCAGGGCTCATATGAGACCACTACTACACTCTCTGCTGCAGCGCTGGACTCCGATGTCGGAGGATTATGCTGTGCGCCTTCCCTTGGACCCAGCAGTGCGCAAGGCGCTGAGCTGGTGGACGCAGACAGACAAGTTGTCTGCAGGAATGCCTCTGGTGACCCCGGAGTGGATTGTTGTCACGACGGACACCTCTTTGTCGGGCTGGGGAGCCCACTGCTTGGGAAGGACAGCGCAGGGGCTCTGGTCTCCTGCAGAGGTAAAGTGGTCTATCAACCTCCTGGAACTCAGAGCCATTCGGTTGGCGCTTTTGGAGTTCATCCTGGTACTGGCGTTGAAGCCTGTACGGGTCCTGTCGGACAATGCCACGGCTGTGGCCTATGTCAACTGCCAGGGAGGTACCAAGAGCGCCCCTCTAGCCAAGGAGGCCATGAATCTATGCCAGTGGGCGGAAGCGAACCTGGAACAGCTGTCAGCGGCCCACATTGCCGGAGTCATGAATGTCAAGGCGGACTTTCTCAGTCGCCATACCTTGGAGCCCGGAGAGTGGCAGCTATCTGTTCAGGCGTTCTTGGACATCACGAAGCGCTGGGGCCAGCCGAGCCTAGATCTGATGGCGTCATCGGCCAATTGCCAAGTGCCGCGCTTTTTCAGCAGAGGACGGGACCCTCGATCCCTGGGAGTAGATGCTCTTCTCCAACAGTGGCCGACACAAGAGCTTCTCTATGTGTTCCCGCCCTGGCCCATGTTGGGCAGGGTGCTAGACCGGGTGGCAAAGCATCCGGGCCGGATAATCCTGGTGGGTCCGGATTGGCCCAGATGTCCCTGGTATGCGGACTTGATCAGGCTCTCAGTGGACGAACCTCTGCGACTGCCAGTGGAGCAGGGCCTGTTACATCAGGGTCCCGTGGTGATGGAGGATCCCTCCCCCTTTGGTCTTACGGCCTGGCTATTGAGCGGCAGAGTCTGAGGAAGAAGGGCTTCTCAGACAAGGTCATCGGCACTCTGCTGAGAGCGGGGAAGCGCTCTACTTCTACTGCTTACGCCAGGGTCTGGCGTACCTTTGCAGCGTGGTGTGAAGCAGGTTCACTTTCTCCATTTACTGCTCCAATTTCTTCAGTGCTGGCGTTCCTGCAAGAAGGTCTGGAGAAAGGCCTGTCGCTCAGTTCCCTGAAAGTCCAGGTAGCGGCCCTGGCTTGCTTCAGGGGCCGCCTGAAGGGTGCTTCCCTGGCTTTGCAGCCAGATGTGGTGCGTTTCCTCAAGGGAGTTAATCGCCTGCGCCCTCCTCTGCACTCAGTGGTGCCTGCGTGGAATCTCAACCTGGTGCTAAGAGCCTTACAAAGCCGTTTTTTGAACCCTTGTCGAGGGCATCTCTGAAAGACCTGACGTTGAAAGCAGTCTTTTTGGTGGCTATCACTTCAGCCAGGAGAGTTTCCGAGCTCCAGGCACTCTCTTGTCGAGAGCTTTTTCTGCAGTTCACTGAGGCAGGAGTGACTATTCGCACAGTGCCTTCCTTCCTACCCAAGATTGTTTCTCGCTTCCATGTGAGTCAGCAGCTCTGTCTCCCTTCCTTTCGTAGGGAGGTCTACCCAGAAGAGTATTCTGCTCTCAAATATCTGGATGTGAGACGGGTCATCATCAGATACTTGGAAATGACCAATGATTTCCGGAAGTCGGATCATCTGTTTGTCCTGTTTGCAGGTCCTCGTAAGGGTCTGCAGGCTGCTAAGCCTACAGTGGCAAGATGGGTCAAGGAAGCCATTGCAGCGGCTTATGTGGCCGCGGGGAAGGTGCCGCCTATTCAGTTGAAGGCCCACTCCACTAGAGCTCAGGCGACCTCGATGGCAGAGGCCAGGTCCGTCTCCTTGGAAGAGATTTGCAGGGCGGCAACTTGGGCATCGGCCCATACCTTCTCCAGACATTACCGCTTGACTGTGGCTGCTCGGGCGGAGGCCCGGTTTGGAGCTTCAGTGTTGCGGTCAGGGATTTCAATGTCCCGCCCTGGGTGAGTACTGCTTCGGTACATCCCACCAGTCTATGGATTGATCAGCATGATGATATGGAAGGTAAAATTATGTATCATACCTGATAATTTTCTTTCCATTAATCATAGCTGATCAATCCATAGCCCCTCCCAGATATCTGTACTGTTTATATTCTGGTTGAATTTTAGGTTCAAGTTTAGTCTTCAGTTACTTCAGGAGGACTTCGTGTTCAAGTTTTTTCACTTGGATTCTTCAAGAGTTGAGACGAATTTGTGTTACAGTGAGCTGCTGCATTCCTCTCCCCTCCGTTTTACGGGGCTGGATTGAGACTTAAATTCTGCCGGCACTCCCTCCCGCTTCGTGCGGCTGTAGGGCAGCTTTGTACCCCTCCCGCTTCGGCGGTGTTAGGGTCAGTCAGCTCCTCCCGCGGTTGCGGTTGCAGGATAAGCCAGATCCCCCCGCATCGGCGGGGTGGTGTCCCTCCCCCGCTCCGCGGGGATGAGCTGGACGGATTCCCCTCCCCCACTTGTGTGGGGATGAGCTGGGTTAATTCCCCTCCCCCGTTTCGGCGGTGGTGAGCTGGGCAGAGTGTCCCTTTGTGGGTGTAATTCTCTAAGTGCTGAGTCCTGCGGATGGAGCTTTGATATCGACATACTGAGGAGTTTCCGGCAGCACATGACCACATATAGGGAGGTAAAGTTTGCTCTCTATCTCCACCTGCTGGTAGATGGACACAACCCCACCAGTCTATGGATTGATCAGCTATGATTAATGGAAAGAAAATTATCAGGTATGATACATAATTTTACCTTATGATAAAAGCCATCACCATCCTTTTTTTAATATATTGCCATCCTTCCCCTCTAACCCTCCCCCTACCCCCTTATTTGTGACTCCCGCTATGTCAACCAGATTAGTATAAACAGTCCCAGTAAAGCATTCCTTTATACAGTATATAGTTTGGCTATACCAGGAATATATAAGTAGGACTAACACATAAACAGCTTTTCATTCTCCTATATCCATCCCTACGTCTCCTTGAACATTATAACGTGTTTGAACAACTTCTATACCTATATCTAGGAGAACTGTCTAGGACCCTTTCCGGAGTCCCAATTACGGAGACCTTAATGATCATAAACTGCAACAACCACGGCACTTCAGAACCTAGAATTCCCTATTTCTTACAGTAACAGTGTAATAACATTGTTCCTCCCCTCCCTCTGTCCATGTTCTTAATCGTATACCTTTACCCCTGTGTGGCTGTCCAGTGATATAAAGAGCAGTTTTTGCACTGCCTGTATTGTTGCAAAGTTTATATCTGTGGCATTTTGCATCAGTTTCCAAGTGAAAGTACCTGCATGCTTCCACAATGAAAATTGCCCTAATTTTGCTTTTTGTGCCTGTACATTTCCAGGGAAAACAATTAGGCCAATATTCAAAAAGCATTCCGACATTTGGTGCCATGCTAAATATAGGAATCCTTGTATTTGAAAAATGTGGCAGAGGGGATGTGGGTAGGCCATTCCAGAGGCAGTGCTGATAGCTGATGTATACTGCCTATGGAGGTAATTCCATAAAGGTCGGCCAAAGTTAAAATGCTGGGCTCTAAGTGCGAACTCTATATTGGCAATTACACACGTAATTACTATTATGTTTATTTATTTTATTTATTTATTAGGATTTATTTACCGCCTTTTTGAAGGAATTCACTCAAGGCGGTGTACAGTAAGAATAGATCAAACATGAGCAGGAGGCAATTAGAGCAGTAAAAATATTTGAACAACAATACAAAGTATGGCATGGTATACTACTTGCGATGGCAACACTAGCGCAAGTCAGCATTTTAGCGCCTAACTTTATTCATCAGCGTTTATGCCATATCAAAGGCTAGTGTAAGTGCTTGCACCGAACTCCTGTTAGTTACCCGTGTAAGTCACAGTATTTTGTAACCTTAGCGTGTAAGTGTTGGGCTTGCTCATGCCCCTCTGTCCACACCCCCCCTCCCCCAGCACTTGTGCAGTAAGGAATTATGTGCTAGGGTTGTAGAATTACAACTAAGGGCATTTATGCACGCAACTGCGAATTAGTGTCAGCACCGGTTAACTCCAGTTATAGCTGTTATTGGTAGTGCCAGTTAGCGTCTAATTTATGAATTAAGGTGTACACGAACCTGCCCTTATTTTACAACATGTGCACATTAATTTGTGAACCCATAACTTTGCCCACCATTGTAATGGACTCCAAATGGCGGTATATTAAATTCTCAAAATTTAATAAGTAAAATGTGCACTCCAGGCTATAGAATTAGGGGTATATGTTTGGATCTGAAAAAATCTGGGGTGTCCAAGCCAAACATAGCTGTTTATTCTGCGCATAGGTTATACATAGAAGCCCTAATATAAAGCCTTATCTCCCCACCCCCATTCTATAAATGGCGCTCAAAATAATGCATGCAATTTAATTGACTAATGAGCTAGTTAGCACCAGTAGTTGACTACTAACAATCAATTGCTGGTGCTAATTGGCAACAATTTGCATTTGCACAGTATTCTATATAAAGATGCATGTGTAAATTTTGAAGTGCTGATTCAAAAAGGGACATGGCCATGGGAAGGGCATGGGCGGGTCCGGGTGTTTCTACAATTTGTGCGCAGTGTTATAGAATAATGCAGATCCACGCCTAATTTAGGCGAAAGGATTCATACCAGGTTTCAGTCGGTGCAAATCCTCGTGCCCAAAATTGGGCGTGTTTCTGGCACTAGGTGCTATTCTATAAACGGTACCCAACTCTGAGTATTTTTTTTTTTTTTAGCAACCAAATTTGGGTACCATTTACTGAATTTAGCCCTACATGTTTAGCTATTTATTTATTGATTTTATTGGGATCGGTTAACTGCCTTTATGAAGAGATTCACCCGATGCGGTGTACCTCAGGTACAGTTTAACATAAAACGTACAATTTTCTTAACAGAATGACAATAATAAAATAACCAAGAATAAACATAAATACAATAAATGAGGTAAATTGTAGCATTGCTGAATATACATTTGCAGTCCATACCCTAGCCCCGTCCTGAGAATGCCTGTGTTGAAATGTCAGTGAAAGTATGCACACTGATCAATTATGCTCATACCTTTATCTGCAGGGTGGGTAGATAGTTTTCAAATAGCACATTTTCACAGGTCAAAAAGGTTTACCGGTGGAAATGGCTTCGACAGCTGCCTCCCCAATCTCTTCGATCAGTCAGCGTTAACAACTTATTAAAGCAAGAATGTTGTAACTGAATCTCATCTCTTTTTTTTTTTTTTTTTGTCTCAACACAGAGGAGTTTGCCCATGCTGCAAACAAATTTGGACAAGTCACACCTCTGGAAATTGATATATTGTTCCAGCTGGCAGACTTATTCAGTGCTACGGGGTAATTATATTCAATATATTATACTGTAGTCAGAAACTGGCTTTGAATCTGCCGCATTTGTCTGAAGTCTGACTTTTAGTCTGAGGTTTGCAGTGTTGACTTGTATTTCATGTGGGTAAGAATGATAGTATGCTCGAGGCATTATTGAAATAGAACCTTAGCACGAGACAGTTGAGCAATAGGATATTACTGACTGATTTACATGCTGTAATGTGGTTATGCGTGTATTTTAGTTTATTTAGGTTTTTGATAGTTAAAAGACCACTGCACTATAGTGTTGCTATTGGAAAATACCTCTCCTCCTGCACAAATGCTGTTTGATTTTAAATAACAACTCACAAAACTAATTATAGTGTCTGCAACCTTTTCAGTCTTAAAGCAGTATTAATCATTTTTTTTTAAGTGCCAATCTTTTCTCATCAACACAAATGCTGCTACATTTTGCCTGACTTTTTATTTTTCTGCTTTTGTTTTTACCTTGAGTCGTTTGACTTTAGCTGACATTGAGAGAATAGAGCCACTGGAAGAAGGGGCCCTTCCTTACAACTTGGCAGAAGTCCAGAGACAGGTAGGAGGCACATCAGACATGTGACTGGAATGGGCTTAAAAAAAAAAGAGCTTGACTAATACTACCAGAACGTCTGAGTTTTACCTAAGGAAATGTTTTACATGGCTGCATATCAACTGTAGATTACATTCCTCTAATGTGCTTAGAGGTCCAGGAGCCATTTTGATCCTGGACAAAGTAATTTTATAAAAGGTGACTTCTGCACACACAATCCTATTTTATGCAAAAACACCTTTTTAAGATTACCTCCAAAATGGGGAAAAAGCATTTAAAGGGCAATTCTGTAACTAGGCGCCTGCTTTTACTAGCCACTTGTGCATTAATGTGCAGAATACCAGTACTTTTGCAGGTGAGTTAAGTGGCAGTGAAGCACCTAAGCACTGTTCTATAAGGGCATGTAAGTGGCATTGCACTTAAATGCAGGGGGAGGGAAGGGCGTTCATATGGATAGAGCTTGAGAGAGGCATGGGCAGTGCTGCCACTTAGAATGCTCTACATTTAGGTGCTGGTAGTTATGCAAGGTCTGTGGCTGGTGTAACTGCAGGCTCATGAATGTAAGGCATGTCGGTACCGGGTTATGCTAGTATTCTGTGTGTGTGGTGGAGAGAGGTCAATTTTTGGACAGCAAATTAGCATGCGTAAAATCAATATTTACCCATGTAATTGGCTTTAAATTTTGTGTTTTTTAGTATAGGGGCATCATTTTGAAATTGCACCCTAGGACCTCTGATATCTTGCCCCCAAATTTGTATTGCTTATTTTTATGCTGCCACAGAAATTATTACCTAGCTGCCCACAGCAGTTCAGCTCACTGTTGTAAGCTTGAGCCACATGGTGCAGGAACTCGGATACTCTCATGGTTCCAAACCTCGCAGTACTTGAAACCACGAGAGTACCCGAACTTCCTGCACTGTGCGGTTCAAGCTTACAACAGTGAGCTGATTTGCTGTGAGTAAGGAGGAATGTAGTAAGCTACTCAATGGCAAGATGCAAGACAGAGATTACATCAAAGCTGGGGTGGAGGGTGAGTTATGAGGGAGAGACTGCATGAAAGCTGGGGGGATGAGTTATGAGAGAGGGTGGTGGCGGTGAGTTATAAGAAAGAGAGAGACTGAGTGGGTGAAGGCTGGGGAGAGCCATATGAGAGAGAGGTGAGGACCCATGCCATGATATGTGAAACAAAGGCCATTACCTCTTTGCTTCACCTATCAGGTGGGTAATGTCACACTACTAACAACATGCTTCCAGAAAGGAAACTTCTGGTTTTAGTCTGTGATGTGCAATGGTACCTTAAGGGACTGATTTACTAAATTTTCAGCCTCAGAATGGGAAAAAAGCCTTAGTAAATCAGTTTCTAAAGGAACTTCTGCTGATCATAGAGGGGATTCTTGCCTCCCCCCTCCCTCCAATATAAACACTTCAATTTTGCTGTGAACAACTTTGGGTGTGAGGTGGAGGGGAAAAGAAAGAGGTTTCCGCTGCCGGATCCTAAGTTTTAAAAACTGGGCCTCATCACTACTAGTGATCTAGCAACCCTTTCTCTAAGGCAATGGTTCCCAAACCTGGTCCTGGAGGCACTCCAGCCAGTCAGGTTTTTAGGATATCTACAATAAATGTTCACGAGAGAGATTTGCATTAACTGCTTCCACTGCATGCAAATGTCTCTCATGAATATTCAATGTGGATATCCTAAAAACCTGACTGGGGTGCCTCCAGGGCCAGGTTTTGGAACCACTGCTCTATGGGATTCTTCCTGATTCCCCTTCCTGGAGTACTCTCCAGGTCTTTGGCTTCTCCTTTCTGTTTATGCTTCGAAAGGGGTTCTAGGGGTTCGGTTTTCCTCATGTCTGTCCTTCTGGTGGGGTTTCCTAACCTTGATCCGTCATAGTGCTCTTAAAAGCTTATGTACTTCATCTGTGGAAAATGTTTATCTTGGCCAAATAAAAATTATCTCGACTTACAAAGAAAAATAAAGAAAATGAGACATCCTTCATAGTGTAAGTCATTCTGAACCAACTTCTTCAGGGTGCTCTGGGATGGAGCTCTTTACTTCATATAAGTGATGCTTTCATTCACCATGGAAATTCTAATACATTAAGGTGCCTATGTGCTAAAGGGGCAAGTGGGCATCTCTTTTTAGGAACCCCAGTGCCATGTGGTAACAGCCTAACAGCATCTGGGTGCCCAGATTCCCTTTACAACAGACCTCGACAAATTTTTAAAACTTTTATTTTATTGCCTGCCAGGAAAATGGCACATTTCCAAGCACAATTTCTTTGAATTTGTAGCAAAGAACTCAACACATTCTATAATTTGTTTTTAGGTGATATTAATCTTCATTTGGATTCTAGTAATGACTCCCAATTTAAAGACATTTTTTCTTTTTTAACATCTTTGGATTATTTTATTCCTTTGTCTACTATTACTCATCGAATGCAGGATGAGTCCCCCAAAACTTCTGAACTAGCTATTTCTTTTTTTTTTTCAGAATAAGATTTGTTCTATAAGATAACATTTTCAGTCATTATCTTTATCAGATCTCGATATAGTTAGTTTCGACCTCAAGCTAAGATCCCTGGGGACCAGTTTTGGTCTGATTTTGCTTTACCTTCCTGGAACCAACTGGATTTAGTTTTTTGTAAGTGTTACTGCATGTTATTCTCTTAATTTATCATGATGAAAGCAGCTTCTCCCATTTTTAAAGGACATTTATTGCAGTGGTTACATTTCTCCTTAGCTTCTGGTTCCTTTCCAGTTGAGTTAGCTCATATCGTTATAACACCTATATTGAAAATTCGTAAGGACTCGACTCAATTGTTATCCAATTATAGACCGGTTGCATCGATTCCTATGTTTGTAAAGATAATGGAAGGTTTGGTTACGTGCCAACTGTCTGGATATTTAGATAAGCATGATTTATTGCATGCGTCACAATCTGGTTTCCGTTCAGCTTTCAGTACGGAAATGATGGTGAGCTTAATAGTAGATTCTGCTTGTCTAACATTAAGTGAAGACAGAAGGATGATGGTCCTTTAATTCGATTTATCAGATGCATTTGACTTGGTGAACCATGTCATTTTATTGCAAATTCTAGATAATTTGGGACTTTCTGGGTGAGTTTTTTTTCTTGGTTTAAGGGTTTTTTGCAATATAGGTCCTATAGAGTTAAAAAAAAAAGATGGCATGTTATCTGATTCTTGGTCTAATCCTTGCGTGTTCCACAAGGTTCGCCGTTGTCCCCTATTAATGTTTTTTTTTTTTTTTACATTCATTGGATTTGGAACTGGATAACGCAGGTTACAAGAACTACAGTTACAGTGGTGGAAATAAGTATTTGATCCCTTGCTGATTTTGTAAGTTTGCCCACTGACAAAGACATGAGCAGCCCATAATTGAAGGGTAGGTTATTGGTAACAGTGAGAGATAGCACATCACAAATTAAATCCGGAAAATCACATTGTGGAAAGTATATGAATTTATTTGCATTCTGCAGAGGGAAATAAGTATTTGATCCCCCACCAACCAGTAAGAGATCTGGCCCCTACAGACCAGGTAGATGCTCCAAATCAACTCGTTACCTGCATGACAGACAGCTGTCGGCAATGGTCACCTGTATGAAAGACACCTGTCCACAGACTCAGTGAATCAGTCAGACTCTAACCTCTACAAAATGGCCAAGAGCAAGGAGCTGTCTAAGGATGTCAGGGACAAGATCATACACCTGCACAAGGCTGGAATGGGCTACAAAACCATCAGTAAGACGCTGGGCGAGAAGGAGACAACTGTTGGTGCCATAGTAAGAAAATGGAAGAAGTACAAAATGACTGTCAATCGACAAAGATCTGGGGCTCCACGCAAAATCTCACCTCGTGGGGTATCCTTGATCATGAGGAAGGTTAGAAATCAGCCTACAACTACAAGGGGGGAACTTGTCAATGATCTCAAGGCAGCTGGGACCACTGTCACCACGAAAACCATTGGTAACACATTACGACATAACGGATTGCAATCCTGCAGTGCCCGCAAGATCCCCCTGCTCCGGAAGGCACATGTGACGGCCCGTCTGAAGTTTGCCAGTGAACACCTTGATGATGCCGAGAGTGATTGGGAGAAGGTGCTGTGGTCAGATGAGACAAAAATTGAGCTCTTTGGCATGAACTCAACTGCCGTGTTTGGAGGAAGAGAATTGCTGCCTATGACCCAAAGAACACCGTCCCCACTGTCAAGCATGGAGGTGGAAATGTTATGTTTTGGGGGTGTTTCTCTGCTAAGGGCACAGGACTACTTCACCGCATCAATGGGAGAATGGATGGGGCCATGTACCGTACAATTCTGAGTGACAACCTCCTTCCCTCCGCCAGGGCCTTAAAAATGGGTCGTGGCTGGGTCTTCCAGCACGACAATGACCCAAAACATACAGCCAAGGCAACAAAGGAGTGGCTCAGGAAGAAGCACATTAGGGTCATGGAGTGGCCTAGCCAGTCACCAGACCTTAATCCCATTGAAAACTTATGGAGGGAGCTGAAGCTGCGAGTTGCCAAGCGACAGCCCAGAACTCTTAATGATTTAGAGATGATCTGCAAAGAGGAGTGGACCAAAATTCCTCCTGACATGTGTGCAAACCTCATCATCAACTACAGAAGACGTCTGACCGCTGTGCTTGCCAACAAGGGTTTTGCCACCAAGTATTAGCTGTGTTTGTCCACTTCAATAGTTACTACATATAAATAAAAGAAAATCAGAAAATAAGGTGACACCTGTTTATTGGACTTAATACATTTTTGACTAGCTTTCATAGACCAAAACCACCTTCTTCAGGTCTGAACAGTATACTGCTGTTATAGTGTGCTTGTCCTGACTTAAGAAAGGTGGTTTTGGCCTTCGAAAACTAGTCAAAAAATGTAATAAGTTAGTCTAATAAATGTATCGCCTTATTTTCTGTTTTTGTTTTATTTGTTAATTTATAATGTAGCAGTTGGAATATGTCAGTTTTTGAAATTTACATTTGCTCTCTTTATATTTGCACAGCACAGAAAGACGTGTATTGCACTGTTTGCAATACACTGGCTTCTTGGGGGTTCAGTTTAATTTTTGTCTACATATTTCTATGTAGCCAAGATTGGATAACAGAGCTGGTAGTGGGAGGCGGGGCTGGTGGTTGGGAGACGGGGATAGTGCCGGGCAGACTTATATGGTCTGTGCCAGAGCCAATGGTGGGAGGCGGGGATAGTGCTGGGCAGACTTGTACGGTCTGCGCCCTGAAAAAGACAAGTACAAATCAAGATAAGGTATAAGGTGGCACATTTCTTGGGCAGACTGGATGGACCGTGCAGGTCTTTTTCTGCCATCATCTACTATGTTACTATGTTACTATATGTATAAGAACAGCTATTCTGGGTCAGATCAATGGTGCTTCCAGCAGTGGCCAATCCAGATCACAAGTACCTGACAGAAACACATTTAGTAGCACCATTCCACCCTACTAATCCTAGGGCAAGCAGTGGTTTTCTCCAGGAACTTGTGCAAAATTTTTTTAAATCCAGATACACTAACCACCATTACCACATCCTCTGGCAACGAGTTCCAGAACTTAACTATTCTTTGAGTGAAAAAATATTTCCTCCTATTTGTTTTAAATCTATTTCCATGCAATTTTATTGAGTGCCCCCTGGTCTTTATACTTTTTGAATGAGCGAAAAAACATTTCACCTCCAACCGTTCCATTCCACTCAGGATTTTGTAGACCTCAGTCATATCCCCCCTCCGCCGTCACTTTTCCAAGCTGAAGAGCTCTAACCTCTTTAGCCTCTCCTCACGCGGGAGCAGTTCCGGAGGGGGCATATCCAAGGAAGCTGGGCTCACGTGGGACTGTGCATGGTGCTTGTGCTGGTACAGCTGAACCCCGTCCCCGGCTTCTGGTAAAAGTGATCAGAGACCGAAAGAGAAGCGGCGAGATGGAGTCTCGGGATCCCGATTGCGAATACCTTTTGTGACCCCTGAGGCAGACGCCCTTGGGTGTCAAAACACGGACCGTGTCGGGTCCCTTGAACAATCAATAAAGTATTTTCATCAACATCATCTCCCGAGTTGGTCTAGTCTGTGGTCAGCCTCTTCTTCTTGTGCACTGACCAGAACTGAACACAATACTCAAGGTGAGGTCACACAATGGAGCGATACAGAGGCATTATAATATATTTGGTCTTATTTTGCATCCCTCTCCTAATAATCCCTAGCACCCTGTTTGCTTTTTTGGCCGCCACTGCACACTGGGCAGAAGATTTCAGCATATTGTCTACAATGACACCTAGGTCTTTTTCTTAAATGCTGACTTCTAAAGTGGTCCGTAGCATTAGATAAATATGATTCGGATTGTTCTTCCCAATGTACATCACTTTGCATTTGTGTACATTAAATTTCTTCTGTTATTTTTTTTTTTATTATTATGATTTATTTACCTCCTTTTTGAAGGAATTCAGTCAAGGCAGTGTACAGCAAGAATAGAACAAACATGAGCAATAGGCAATTACAGCAGTAAAAGTATTCAAATAACAATACAAAATATGGCATGGTATACTACTTACAATGTCAACATGATATGTAATAGAACATTTTAATTGATGGTGAAGGGTAAAGCAAAGAAGGAACATATAGATAGGTAAGAGACTAAGAAGAGTTAGAAAGTAAGGTGACTGATTTAAAGAAAGTTTCACATGAGGTCAGAGAGATGGTTAAATCTTATTTAGTTGCCCAGTCATCGTTTTCTAAGGTCTTCCTGCAATATTTCACAATCCGCATGCGTTTTGACAACTTTGAATAGTTTTGTGTCATCCGCAAACTTAATCACCTCATTCGTCGTTCCAATTTCCAGATCATTTATAAATGTTAAATAGCACCTGTCCTAGTACAGATCCCTGTGGCAATCCACAGTTCACCCTCCTCCATTGAGAAAAATGGCCAATTAAACCTACCCTCTGTTTTCTGTCCAGTATCCAGTTCCTAATCCACAACAGAACATTTCTTCCTATGCCATGACTCTTTTTCATTTTCTCAGGAGTCTGTCATGAACTTTGTAAAAAGCTTTCTGAAAACCTAGATACACTACATCAACCGTCTCACCTTTATCCACATGTTTATTCACGCCTTCAAAAAACAAATTGATTGAAATAAATAAATTGGTGAGGCAAGACCTCTCATGTCTGAATCCATGCTGACTCAGTGCCATTAAACCATGTTTCTCTACATGTTCTGTAATTTTATTCTTTATAATAGTTTCCACTATTTTGCCCGGCACTGAAATCAGGCTTTTGGCCACCCTCCAGTCCTCAGGTACTATAGATGACTTTAATGACAGGTTACAGATCACTAGCAGCAGATCAACAATTTCATATTTGAGTTCTTTCAATACCCTGGGGTGTATACCATCCGGTCCAGGTGATTTATCACTCTTTAACTTGTCAGCTTAGGGCATAGAAGTCTGCCCGGCACTGGCCTTGTTCTAAAATTTCTGTGGTTGTTGTCAAAAGCCCCTGAAAAGTCAAATATAGATTGGCTCAACATCTTAGCAATATAAGATTACAGAAAGTAGATACTCCGTTAGTAAAACATTGGCTCATAAAAAAATCATAAAGTTGAAGAAGTCAGATTCATTGTGCTAAAACAGATGGATTTGAACAGGGGAGGAAAGGTTCTACATAGAATGTTACAAGTTGAGCAACGCATGATTTATGAATGGAGAACAGTGACTCCTATGGGATTAAACAAGAAAGTAGATTGGGTGGGTATATAAATGGGTTTGAAGATTCGAACAGCATTTTGACACTGATCACGCAGGCGCAACGTTAGAAGGCAGGTAGATGCCATTTCCTGATGTCCGGTGGAGTGAGCCTCTCTGGCAGAAACCACAAAACAGAATTGCAAGAAGTTATAAGGTAGGATAGCATGGATAGTTATCAGATAGTAGAGAGTATTAAGGGTAAGAATGATAGGATATTACTTCATTGCTTGTTGTTATGTTCAGACTCGATGCCCCTGAAGATGCTAAGAACGAAACGCGTAGGGCTGTGATAAAGTGGGCTTTGACAAGGGAGTTCTATCACTACGAGGGGGAAGGAATCACATCCAGTAGCAGAGACTTTTTTTTTAATTTATAAAGGTCTTTATTTAGCATTGACAAAATAAGATAACACTCCACATATCAACATAGATAATACAGAGCATGATACATAACTTAGTCCAACTTTTCACCTGTAACTTATTAAACCAATACAGCCACCAAAGGAATAATCAATGCTGCAACAAGTGCCCCGTGAACCTCAAAATGTTTGAACCTTTTACATTTTATGATATTCATATAAACATTCCCGTCTACCACCACCTCCCCCCCCCCCACCCCAGCAGAGACTTTTTATTGAGATAACAGAGCACGACGTGACGGACAACCCATCACACCATAAAGAGGATTAACAGATTAAGCATCACCCAGATAAGTGAAATTGCGATTAAGAAGATTTAATTAGACTGTGCTTATAGTAACAGACATTGGACTTCTTTAGTGTGATAAAAGAACTGATATACAATTGGTTACTAAGTAATATGATGAAAGAAATGTAAAACAATGTGTAATAGGCAATAATCTAACACCTAATGGTTAATAGGGGAATCCGTTGCTAGTAGGAGAATGAATGGAGGTATGATTGGTAGTATGAAAGGTTAATAGGCAGTGAAGTAATATTGGGTTTGTATAGATATACATGCAAACAAGATTAATAAAAAGGTTTAAAATATATACAAAAAATTTTCATGAAACTTACTGGATGCAAGACTGTAAAATTGTAATCAGTTAAAGACAAGTAACTCGTTGGATGATTAATCAATGAATATGCATGAGATCTATTTGCATGCACTGCTTCCATTATATGTAAATAGATTTCATGCATATTCTTTGGGAAAATCCTGAAAATCTGACTGGGTTGTGGCCCTCGAGGACCAAAGTTGCCCACCCCTGTGCTTGCTGAATAGCGTTTATGTGCCACTTCTTAACTCCTGACAATGCCCCCCCACCCAGCTCTGGCATGCATGGGAGCCTATCCCCTATTGGGCCTGCCATTGCTGCCCCCCCCCCCCCCCCAGCCTCCTTCCACAGTGGCCCTGAGCTTGTGAGTATCGTATGGATCCTGCAAGCTCAGGCCTGTTTTCAGACAATGCATTGTCTTGCTCCACTTTGAGCAGGCTTCCTGTCAAAGTGGAGCAGAACACAGCAGGACTTCAGTGTGAGCTTGAATCTACAGGGCCCATGCAAAACATATTCTTCTTTAAGCTTTGGGGCCAGTGTAGAAGGAGGTAGGGGCGGGGCAGACTCCAAAGTGAGGAGGGGATGCTGGACATGGGTTGAGAGTAGGGAAGGGTAGATGAGTTGCTGGCCAGCTGAGGAGTTGTGAACCAGGAAAGATGGGGAGATGGGGGTAGAGAAAAGAAGGGGAGATGGTGGCCACTGGGGGAAGGGGATAGCAGAAGGGGAGATGCTGGCCACTGTGGGAGGGGGGTAGAGGGGAATGGAAGATGCTGGCCGCCTGAGGGTTGGGGTAGAGAGGGGAAGGGAAGAGGTGCTGGCCTCCTTGGGGGATGGGGCTAGAGAGGGAAATACTGAACTATGGGGGTAGATAGGGCCTTGAGCTGCCCTTGGAAGGGGAGGAGTACATGGCTAAAGTTCATCTAGGGCATCTGATACCATTGGGCTTGCCCTGCACCAACTGCCAGGAGACAAAAAAAAAACAAAACTAATGGTCTTATACTCTTAAAATAAAAACCATTTGTATACATTATTTAAAACTAGTAAAAAAGGCCCGTTTCTGTATGAAAGGAAACGGGCGCTAGCAAGGTTTTCCTCCCCCCACCTCGCTCTCTCCCTGTGTCCCCTCCAAGTCCCACGGCCCCCTTTCCTCCCCTCCGATTTCCATGGCTTCCTCCCTCCCTCTGTCACTGTCCTTCATTCTGTCCTCCCTCCGAGTTCCAGTCCCCCCTCCCTCCCCCCATCCCCCAACGTGCACGTCGCCCCCCCCTCCAAAATTGCCAACCCCCCTCTCCCCCTCTCTTACCGGTGTCCCGGTGGCAGCATTGAAGAGCGAGCAGGCTCACCCTTGTCCCTGCTCCTCTGTCTGCTCACCGCTCTGTATCTCCGAGGTGTCCTCCATTTCAACAAAGCACTGCTTCCCTCCAGCCTCTCCAGACTGCTCCTCACCTCGTGCATCCGTCAGCTCTGCCATTTTTGTCATGCTTCGCTCCCACCTCGCCATCAAAGACGCTGCCGATCTTTATGAGCGCGGCAGGTTCGGTAGGGCGACTCGTCAGTGTGGTGAGCGGCTTGTTTTTTATTTTTGAGGAGTACGGCAGATTCGGGACGGCACTCCGTGAGGGTGGCAGTCTGGTTGGTTGTTTAGTTTTTGTGGCCGTGGCTGTTTCTTCTTTTCTTGGAGGACGGCAGGTTCGGGACGGCGCTCCGTGAGGGTGGATCTGTCGTCGGCAGGTTTGTTTTGTGAGGGCAGTTTAGTGTGTGCGGGAGGTTCGGGAGGTTGGCAGACAGGCTCGAGCCTTGTTTTGTTGTTCTTGTTCACGTGCCACTTCATGTGATTCGCTCAGCTGTCTTGGTGTTATGACGTCAGTTTTATCTACTCCATGAAGCAGACCACCTCCGAGGGACCCACGGTTCCAGGCAGCCTCAGAACGTTGGAGGTGAGAATTATTATATAGGATTACCCCTTCTCCCTTCAATTCTTGTATTTTAGTCTTTAGCTGTAAAAATTATGTGTAGTCTAAGGCTGCTCCTTTTCTCAGCAATAATAGCTTAGAATACTTAGATTCTCTGGTTTAATTAAATAGGCCATCTTGACTTTTTGAGTGCCATCAAAAATACAGTATATAATGAACTATTCCATGATTGTTTAAGGCTCATTGAGTATGTACAATTTAGGTGAAGGCAAGAGTATTTATAGAGATTAACTATATTATTCTGTTGTGTAGTTGACTTTTCAGAGAAGAGACGTAGATTTAGTTTTGGTACTTAGCTGCTTTTCTTCCAGCCAGTGTATGCTGGCTGTGGTTTCAAAGGAGAACATTTCCATCTTTACATATCTGCGGTACAAGAAGCCTTTGTACATCTGTTTCATATTTCTAGTCTCATCTCAACACCTGAGAGTGAGGTGGAAAGATGGAAAGGAAAAAAATCACAGAGACATATGTTCCTGTGTTACCCTGTCAATATTTTAGACATTGTTTTTTCTTAAATGGAATTTCATACTGCACATCATTAGCACTTGAATGTCCATGCATTTTAGAACAGCAGATCTTGTTGTAAGATGCCAGCATAACTTAAGACATCCCAATTTGGATGTCTGATTTCCGATTTGAACGTCATTTTTAAAATGCCATTCCACATTGCCTTGCAAATACAGTACTCATAATTGAGCAGTGGCACGGAGATTTAGCTACTACCTATAAATTCAACTAACTCATTTCCATTTAGAGTTCTGTGACTTAAGTGACTTTCTGTGAAGAAAGACCAGCATTACCCTGAGTTTTCCTCTGAAAACATTCCTTTGGTTCCTCTTGGCCTGATTCGCCTGTTTTTCATAACATCTTCATGAGGGAGTGAGAAGGAAGGGGAGTTCCATTGTGTAGTCATAATACCCTACTAATGCTAGATCTTCGCTGTCACAAAAGATGTTAGCATGACTTACACACAGAAGGCAAGTACTTTCTCATATTTGCTATTTGTTATTTTCTTCAAATACTGAAGAAGGACGTGGCAGATAATGAAGGCTTTAGAAAGTAGCAACATTTCATATCCTCCTATCTGAAACAGTGAGACAGCAGCACATGTTCAGATGGAATGAATCGCTGAGCAAATTTTTTTTCACTCTAAATATACCACTACTGTTATCAGCCAGCCAGCCAGCAGGTGCCTGATCTTATCCCAAACTGGCTGCCATCATCACCTAAGACAGCTCTTGGGCCCTCCTAGCCTTCTTCAGAGAGTTGGTTGGTATTCTTCAATATATATTGTATGTTCCAAAACATCTTTCTGCTATCTAAGCAGCTCCCTTTCAGTGTAATATTTCTCTACTTTGAAAGTGGCATTTAAAAAAAAATGTTGTCAATATCCAGTTGTTTAGCACACCAACTAACTGAATACAGCAGGGAGAGGGAGAAGGGGGGAGGAGAAAAAACATAAAAAGTGGTCAAAAAGCCACTTAGGAAGGGAACGTCTGTAGAAGCAGTCATGTTTTGAGTGCTGTCTTGAGGTTTCCAGTTGGACTCTAGTGGGGCATATCAACAGGAAGAGAGTTCCAAAGAGAAGGCACCATGGAGTCCAGTCTTATTCTGACAGAGAAAAAAATGAAAAGAAGATTAGTATTTGAGGATTGGAGTGCACTGGAGGAGGGGAGGGGAGAATGTAAGGAGGAATCAAAGAAGAATCTATGGATAGGGCCATAGCCACAGAGAGGGGAGGGCAGGGGGGACAAAATTCCCCGGGCCCGGGCCTCCAAGGGGGGCCTGGCGCCGCAGTTCCACCCGCCCTCCGTCGTCGACTGTCTGCCCCCTGCATTGAAATCGCAGCCTCACCTCCGTGAAAGCAGTGCTGCAGGCAGCAGAACGCCTCCCTTCTGCCCTCCTTCCCTCCCTGTGTCTCGCCCTTGTCTGACGTAACTTCCGCGAGGGTGGGACACAAGGAGGGAAGGAGGGCCGAAGGGAGACGTTCTGCTGCCCGCAGCGCTGCTTTCACGGAGGTGAGACTGCGATTTCAATGCAGGGGGCCCGGCCCAGTGGCGGACGGAGGGGGAGCGGTGGCGACCTCGGGGGGGGGGGGGGGGGGGGGGAAGCGGCGGTGGTGACCTCGGGGGGGGGGGGGCAGCGAGGGCGGCAGTGGCGGGGCCCTGGGGGTGGCCTTGCCCCAGGCCCGGCCCAGTCTCTCGGCGGCCCTGGATAGGGCTTCCAGTGCTGATGCTATCCAGATAGCAGCAATATTTGGTCCGCTATCCTGATAGCTCACCAGATAAAGTTAGGACAGCCATTTTGCTATCCAGATAGTACTGAGTCAGTCTGTGGCTGGGCCCGGGGCAGGGCTGCTGCTGCTTCTGGCCCCCCCCCCCCCCCCAGACTGCCGTGAAGCCGAAAAATGGGGGGGTGGAGCCCAAAGTGTGTGTGGGAGGCACAATTTTGCCCCGCCTTCCTGCTCCCTGCCGCAACTCCACATACCTTGGCTGGTGGGGGTTCCCCAAGCCCCGCCAGCAGAAGCCTTCCTCCAGCACTGTTCTGCCACATTGCCTGCCCTGTGGCTGCTTTTCCCCTCACATCGTGAGGCAATGTGATGGAGAGCAGCGCTGGAGCAAGTCTTCAGTTGGCAGGGCTTTGGGACCCTCGCCAGCCAAACCATAGGCCCCAAAGCCCTGTCTCTGCTCCTCCCCATCGTCTAAGGGGGTCCCGGCACCGGAATTTTCTCTCTCCTGCTCCTGTTGGAACGCGATCACCCGGGTCCCATCAGGAGCAGGAGAGATACAAACCCTGGTGCCGGGCCCCCCTTGGAGGCTGGCCTGGGGATGAATGTTTTCTCCCTCTCGGCAGCCCTGGTCTGCACTGAGTTTTAGCATCATTATCTGGATAATGATGCTAGAATTCGGATACAGGTGCTGCTACTTGTATAAGTGCTTTTGAATATTATGCTGTGAAACAGTAGAATTCCAGGTGTTTGTACATTACCCTCCAGTGAAGCTATCCTGCACAAGCTAGATGTGTTCTTTTTGCAAAAAAACCCCAAAACGTTTAATAGCATTTTAAGTGCTTCAAATTGAATATTTTATCCCAAACTCCTACAAAGCAAAGAAGGATGTAGTACTAACATAATAGACTGCAACTATTTAAAAAAAAAAAAAACAGACTTGCAGCTAAAGTGCCTTGTGCATTATCGCATTATCATGCACTAATGCTGTTAACATGTTATATTAGTAGCTATATCCCATGATGTACAATAGCATGCTTGTTTAAGCACATGGTAGCACATTTAAGAACTCTTTTGGAATGGAGGAGTAGCCTAGTGGTTAGTGCTGTGGCCTGCAAACCAAGAGGACCGTGTTCTAATCCCACTGTAGCTCCTTGTGACTCTGGGCAAGTCACTTAACCCTCTGTTGCCCCAGGTACAAAATAAGTACCTGTGTATAATATGTAAACCACTTTGATCGTAACCACAGAAAGGCTTCAAATCCCATCCTCTTTCCCCTAATATGTGCTACAGTAAATAAATGCCATGGTCCTAGAACAGCAACATTTGCTACCAACAAAGCCCTTTTGCAAACTTCACATACTGAAGAATTACCTTTCCAGTCTTGAATCATCTTTACTTTATGTACTGCTTTTTGAATTTTCAGGAATCTTTAGAGGCTTCCCATAGTTTTAATTTCATTTAATTTGCTGGGGTTCCCCTCTCCCCCGTCAGCCAGATACTGGTTTTCTCCTAACATGTACAGGTTTCTAATTTTTTTTCCCTCCTGTGCATTTGTAGCCAGCTTTCTCGTAGGGAAACTGGCCTTATAACATCATTGTGTCTGTATGTGCCCTCCTTTCCACAAGCATGTATGGCTGTCCACACCTCATAATGTTTGGAATGTTATTCAGTTTCACTGAGATTTCTGCCACAGATAGCAGAGCATCTTGACTCCTGCCTCACAATTAAATGCCCTTAGTGCCTCTAACAGTTAGAAAGGCTTTCCATGAGTAAAAGTAAGCATTATATGAGGCAAGAACTTTTTTCTAAAATAATGCACAGATGCCTATAAAGAGTATTTCTAGGCAATGATCCATGCATACGTTTAAGCATTTTATATGTAGGCATTCCTTGGGGTGGAGTTAAGGTTTATACTTACCCTTTGCAAAATACCATATATTTGTAAATCCCAGAAAATACAAACATGCATGTTTATTTCCACCTGATATTCAAACGAAAATGGCCTCTAAAACGGCAATTAAGGGGCTATCCAGCACTGAATATTGCCGCTTAGCAGCTTAAAGATAGCTGGTTATATTGGGCAATATAACTGGCTATCCGCCGATTTTTAAAGTGAGAGCGGTCAAATTTGTTGGCCATATTTGGCCGTCACCATAGATAGAATTACTTTGGCCAGTCTCGCTTTAAGCGGCCAGTGCTGAATATCAGCATGGCCGGTTAAAATCGGACTGGCCAAAGTTAAACCAGATAGTCAGTGTTGGTCATTGGAAACGGACTGGCATTGAGTATTCAGGTTTAGCACTGACTGCGGGAGACAGCTCGGCTATCTTCCGAGGTCTGAATATCGGGGACTTGTGGATACTTGGAATGCCCTCCCATGGGAGGTGGTGGAGATGAGAACGGTAACGGAATTCAAACATGCGTGGGATAAACATAAAGGAATCCTGTTCAGAAGGAATGGATCCTCAGAAGCTTAGCCGAGATTGGGTGGCGGAGCCTGTGGTTGGGAGGCGAGGCTAGCGCTGGGCAGACTTCTACGGTCTGTGCCCTGAAAATGACAGATACAAATCAAGGTAAGGTATACACAAAAGTAGCACATATGAGTTTATCTTGTTGGGCAGACTGGATGGACCGTGCAGATCATTTTCTGCCGTCATCTACTATGTTAATATCCACTTCAAAGCAGGCATTAATATACACACATTCCTGGAGCCACCAGATGTGGGTGTAAACAGCAGTTTTAGAGGTTAAAGCGTACATATATATGCTTTCTCTTTCTAAAATTACCACTAGTTACATTTGGCTGCACCATATATGCAATAATTCTAAAATTGCCCTTGGTACCCCTTTTTAAATTTCCTGTAGAGAAAAAGGGCAGTGTAAATTTCTGCATTATAAAGGAAACTAAGCATCCAGGTTCAAAAGACGTTTATACTTTTTCCTGGAGAAAAAGTCTATAAAAAAAATTATTATCCAAGCAGACGTTGGAGTGCCACTGGCTCATCCCTGGAAATGAGCTTTGAGAAACAGATTTACTTTTTGGGATCTTCTGGGTATTTGTGACCCAGACTGACCACTGCTGGAGATGGGACGCTGAGCTTGAAGGACCTTGTTCTGACTCTGTATGGATTTTCACATGTTCTTTTTTATTTTTTTAAATTATTTTTATTGCAATCATATAAGGCATACAAATTAAACAAAAACTCACAGGCAGATGATCAAAAGCAAACGCCGGCGCTAGAGGCTGTTAGCGTCATACTAGCGCCGGCGTTTCCTACCACCCCATGATCAGAGCCCTCGAGCGCGTGAAACAACGCACTCGAGGGCTCTTAATGCAAGTAGCATGCAAATGCATGCTAAACAGGGCTCTTAGCGCAAGTAGCCTGCAAATGCATGCTAATCAGCGCTTAACTAATTCATCCCCAATAATCAGCGTCCATCGCACCAAAGATTGGGTTGCAGGCCGCGACAAACCCTACGCCAGCTCCGAGCTGGCATTAGAGTTTGCAGATCATTGGGGAGGAATGGTGAGCCCTGTCCAGCATGCATTTGCATGCTGGCAGGCCCCCATTCCGCCCTATAGCAAACCTGCCAGCGAGGGCAGTTGAGGACGTCCAAAATTTGGACGTTTCTGCAATGGGCAGTTAAGGACGTCCAAAATTGGATGTTCCTATGAGAAAGACGTCTTTCTCATAGAAACGTCCAAATTTTGGACATCCTCAACTGCCCTGTCGCTATACCGCTGACATCCCCTTGAAATTTGGCCATCTCTGCAACAGGGCAGTTGAGGACTTCCATCTTCCGATTTAAAGATGGGCGTCCATCTCTTTTCATTGGTCTCCAGCCCAGACCTGTCAAACAAGTGCGGGAGGATTGTGCTGAGGGCATGCTCAGGCACAATTCTCCTGCACTTCTACCCTATAATCAGAGATAATTGCGCTGCTTAAATTTGCATGCATTATCTCTGATCATAGGTCTAATAGCGCCCCGTGCTGTTCCAGCGCTATTTTAGAGCGCTGTTTGGAACAGCGCGTGGCTTTTGATCATCTGCCAGTCAGTGAGCACAATACCCCCCCCAACCAGCAGCAAAATATAACAAATAGCATCACACATAAAAGCAATGCAGAATGAGGCTGATGCACTCAACTGTGAAATGCACAAAAATGGCAAAATGCTGGTGTCTTCTGTGGTAAAATTCACAAATGTATGCCTATCCTCTTTGTACATTTTTGTGCATAATCCACCACACACAAAAAAGCTTGTGCAAATTCATGAGCTGCTGTGATGGAAAGCATTTAAATTTTTTTTTTTTAAATCAGCACACAGAGATATCTTTCCTTGCTGACTTTCACAAAAAAAAAACCCACCTCTGGAGGTGAATTTTACTTTTATTTTGACTGTCTGGGGAGCAAACGTTTTATCTGTCTATGATATGTTCAACCTTCTCTTACACCCTGTGCTGTTAAGATGTTTTGTTGTGCATTGTTTCTACATTGTAAGTAGCATGCAATGCCGTAGTATGTACTGTTATTTGAATATTTGTTCTGCTGAAATTGTATATTACCTATGTCCAGAATGTTCTTGCTGTACACCGACTTGGTGAATTTCTTCAAAAATGGTAAATAAATCCAAGTATGGAATTAAGTCAGTGTTAAATTGAGGCAGTTTGGATTCGTCTAACACGATCAGATTGAGAATTCCACAAACAAGAGACAAAGATATAGAAGGCAGATTCCCTAGTGAAGGCCCACTGTATTTGTGAGGGAGGGGGAATCACTAGCAACTTATCATTAGAGGAACGAAGATGAGTGGAAGTCAAACAAAGGTGCAGGCAAGCCAATCCTCATAGCTTGGGCAGTAATAACTAAACTTTTACATGTAATTTTGTAGCTCACTGGGAGCCAGTGATATTGCTGGAAAAGTGGTGTGGTATGATCATAGTAACTGGTATGGTGGAGAAAACGAATGGCTGTAGATAGAAATGGTCTCTCTCTAACTTTCTTAGCACATACCAATTGACAGTTCTCACGGGGGATAGTTTTAAAAAGCCTCTTCTGTAAATATATGCCAGGATATGTGCTTAAAAGACCTCTAAGGGAGTGATAGGGAGAGTAGATGTTATGGATGGGCAAACTGGATAGACCATATGGTCTTTATCTGCCTATATTTTTCTGTGTTTACTCAAGGTGTAAATGAACTTGTGCATTACTGTGCAATTTGAGTGGAGGAGTTTTCAGGGAAAGAGTTTGAGTGGAATACGGGCAGAGTTGTGATGTACATGCATATTTTACCTGCAAAATTTATACTTACTCCCAAACAGGCATAAATGTCTGTGGCTTCAGTTTAGCTGTGATTTCTGCAGGATTTGTGCTAGTATTTTATAAAGGCACAGGCGCTTATGTGCCTTTATAAAATAGGCTTGAAATAGGTTCCCTTTTTATGTGTCTTTATAGGTTCCTTTTACAAAATTATTCTCATTGTTGAAGGTAGTCTGTTTTATTTACCTGGTGCTTTAAGGAGGGGGGAGGTAATTTTTATAAAACTTTTTCCATGTACAGAGCATGTTTCACATGCAGAGAATGCATTCCAAGGGGCAAGTTTGAACACAGTTGCAGTATAAGAGTGTATTTATCATAAAATACACAAATACATGAATACACACACAAGATAATTTTATAAAGATATTTTTGTGCATGTTTGACAGTATACATGTGTAAATTGCAGCTTATACAATCATACGAGTGTGCGTACTTGTATATACAGTAGTAGGCATATTCAGGGGTGAGTTTTGGATGGAGTGTAATATGGAGTACAGTTTACACTTCTGGTTACTTCTCATGTTGTGAATTTTCCTATTAAATATTGTTGTTCTTTTCTTTTTGGATTGTTGATTTGCCTTTGTAAACGGCATTGACCTGTTTTGAATTAAGTGGGTTATCAAGTTTTAATAAATGATACTTTACACGGAAATATTTATACCAGTTTCCCAACATATCTAAATGTCTGCATCTTCATTGTAGACATAATTTCTGCAGTCTTTCAGGGGTAATTCTTTAAAGACACATAGGTGTCTATATGTATTTAGTTTTTTAACTTTATATTTATTAAATTTTAAATTCAAATCACATCTCACAATTTGAATGGCAAAGTGATACAGAAATCTACAAAATAAAGGAAAAGCAAATTCACAAGCATTATTAACAGAATTTCTCTCTAAGAACTGAAATTAAGGAGATCCAAGATAAGGAAAAAAGGAGATTAATAAAGGCATTATGAAAACTGTAAGTTCTGAAACAGCCTTGTTCCCTGTAATTAATCTCACAAACCCAATCACAACATAATGCAGGCCCCACAAAGTCAGAATTAAGATGTCCCTGAAACTGCACCTAAGTGTGCAATCCTCTTTTTACTTTCAACAAACTTTTGAAATTGTGGCATATTAAGAAAGTCGTATCTATTATTTTCATTGATAACAATACATGTATTTATAAAATAGGCTCTTGAAACGGTAGAAGCATACATGCTAAGTTCACAGCAGCGTGTACTTCTTGCATCTCATCATCAGTATTTAAGACAGTACTCAGGATTTGGATTATGCGGGACTGACAGTCCATTGGTCCAACGATCTTCACTGCATTCTGTCAGCAGAACACTTACGAGGCTATATTCAGGGGATTCATAAACCATCAGTGTCCCTGCTACTGCGAGAAATGCTTTACAAATTTGCTTTGAGATTTCATGTATCTCCACATCAAGCATTTCAGGCAACTATAGTCAGGGACAGCCCAAAGCAATCTGCCACCCGAGCCTCCCTGCGCACAGTCTAGCATCTCCCCCTTCCCTAACCCTTTACCTTATTTTTATTTCCAAAAGGTGGCAGCGATTCCCATAGACTGCCCTGCCGTGGTGTTACATCAAGAGGTGGGTCACAGTGGGAGAAGAGACCGGTGCTGGCGGCAGCGCAGTAGGGCAGCCTATGAGAATTGCTGCCACTGTGCCACCTTTTGGGGGAAAAAAACCTAAGGTAAAGGGTTGAGGAGGTAAGGGGGGAGTGCTGCTCCTGGAGCGTGCCACCTGAGGCCCCCACCTCAGGTGGCCTAATGATAGGGCCACCTCTGGCTGTAGTTGATAGTGTGACTTGTTCCAGATGTAGAGCTACCCCGGCAACTTGGGGCCATATGTATTGCCACTGCTTCCATTTTCTGGAGGATCATACTGAAGGCAGTGGTGGAATATTGGGACTGTACAGTAACCCAAGCTCCACCTATTTTGTTTGGACACTACATATTCTCTGATCCTATTCCCACTGGATTTAAGCAATTTTTTCACAAGGCTGTTTTGTTTGAAATTAAAGCGATTTTATTGAGATCAGTGATGCTTGGCTAGAGAGAAGCTGTCGCCGGGCTGAGCTCCTGCCTCCCCTGACTGAATATTCACCCATGTGTCTTTTTATTTTTTTTTTTATTTTGGAGTAAACAAACAACTTTGAATAGCTTACCTGCTAGGGAAGTACCTAGACGGATTGGAACCTCTTGCTGGCTGGGAATGGCGTCTAAGCAGGCAAAGAAAGACGGGACTCGGAGTCGCGTAGCGGAATCCAAGATGGTGGAAGGTGAAAGCGCGAGCCCGAATTTGGTGGGCTCCACTTGAGCCGTGGAGGTGGCTGCGGAGGTCTCCCTGATGTTGGAAGCTTCAGTAGACCTAAAATTGCAAAGGATTACAGACCAGCTGGTGGGAATCGATGACAAACTGGGCACTATCCAATCGGAATTTTCCTACAAGCAGCGTCTTTATAAGACTTTAGGAACGTTGCCACTTTGTAAAGATCGGGGAGCTGATTGAGCAGCGTTGGGCCCGGGATTTGTCGAGATCCAACTTCTCCTTAGATTTTAATGTCTTGGGTTGATGGGTAATGCTGGCTTGCGAGAATGTCAATACCGTATTTTACACAGAGCCTATCTTACGAAGGCTCAGATTTTCAAGATGTGAGGGGTGGACACTCCTTTGTGTGGGAGGGTGCGGGGTTCCTTTTTCCACTGCTTATGGGAATGTTTTCAGGTGCAGAATTTTTGGGCCGCCATTCTTCGCTATCTGATGTTTCTACTGGGCTCCAGAGTTTTGAGCTCTCCTGCTGGAATCCAATTAGACAAATATGAGATCTTTGCATTGCAAAGCGGGCTGGCTAAGCAACTGATTCGTAAGGCTTGTCTGATTGGCAAGAGGCTCATTTTGAGTCAGTGGGTTGACGACTCTCCCCCAGACTTCTGGCATTGGAGGAATAAATAAATGCTTTTTGAACGACAGGGGGTTCGGGGATCTCCCAGGAGACGGAAACTATTTCTTGACATTTGGGGACCATATATACAATCTTTACATACTCTTGGCAGAAGTCTGGTAGTTAATTCTCTTTGATCCCTGGGAATTGGAATTTACGTGTCTTCTAGATATGGGGAAGATATAGAAGGTACCTTTATATAGGATTTATGGGGTTTGGGGAAGGAAGGGGGGATTAATTGAGGAGTCTGCTTTCAATCATTGTAGGTGTTTACTTGCTGCGTGCACCACAGTTTTGTTCTGGGGTTGGGATGGGGCGGAGGGTGGGGGAGGAGAGAGAGGGAGTTGTTAATTGTTGGCAGAGGATTGGATCTCTCTTATATGGGGCATGGTTTTGTACATGTTTCTGGTTGAGGATTGTGTGTAGATAATAGCACTACCCCTCTTCCGAGAATTGGTATATACCAATAATATGGGGGTGTATGTTTCTTGTCTTTGTACAAATGTTTATTTTGCCTTGTTGTCAATAAAAGTGTTGAAACCTAAAGCGATTTTATTGACGTGGTTGGAGTTCACAGGTCCTACTCTTCAAAGATGGCATTCACTACTTCTTTTTCAAGTGCGACTGGAGAGGCAGGGGATTACGTCATTCAGGACATCAATTTCAAGAGAACTGGGAACCCTTTTAATTAATTTTATCTTCTTGCACTCGAAGTTGCCTTTTGAACTTTTAATAATAATAACAAATTTGTTCTTAATACTTGGGGGAGCCAGAGGACGGGGATGGAAATGGATAGGTGGAGGGTAGAGGGAGTTGAAAGTTTCTGATTATTGTAAAGCCTTAGGTTTTTGAAAATGTTTATTGATGTGTTTCTGATTTTTGTTATTCAGCGCAAATAAACAAGATTTAAATATAAAATAGGCTCAAAAGAAGCAACCATTTGGAGGGGCATAATCGAACAGAAACGCCTATCTCCATGGGCGTTTATCTCCGAGAACGGGTCCGTGAAGGGGCGGACCGAATCGTATTTTCGAAAAAACATGAATGTTTATCTTTTTTTGAGCTGGGCATTTTTGTTTTTCAGCGATAATGGAAACCGAAAACGCCCAGCTCAAAAACGAATAACTCCAAGACATTTATTCGTGGGAGGGGCCAGGATTCGTACTGCACCGGTCCACCTCACATGCCAGGACACCAACCGGGCATCCTAGGGGGCACTTTTACAAAAAAAAAAAAAAAAAAGGTAAAACAGCTCCCAGGTGCATAGCACCCTTCCCTTGCGTGTTGAGCCCCCAAAATCCCCCTCAAAACCCACTGCCCACAAGTCTACACCATTACTATAGCCCTAAGGGGTGAAGGGGGGCACCTACACGTGGGTACAGTGGGTTTGGGGGGTGGTTTGGAGGGCTCCCATTTACCAGCACAAGTGTAACAGGTGGGGGGGGGGGGGATGAGCCTGGGTCCACCTGCCTGAAGTCCACTGCTCCAGTGACCTGCATACTGCTGCCAGGGAGGTGGGTATGACATTTGAGGGTGAAAATAAAAAGTTGTGAAACGGCATATTTTGTGGTGGGAGGGGGTTCGTGACCACTGGGGGAGTCAGGGGAGGTCATCCCCGATTCCCTCCAGTGGTCATCTGGTCATTTAGGGCACTTTTTGGGGCCTTATTCGTGGAAAAACAGGGTCCAGGAAAAGTGCCCTAAATTCTCGCTAAAAACGCATATTTTTTTTCCATTATCGGCGAAAGGCGCCCATCTCTGATCGGCAGATAACCACGCCCCAGTTCCACCTTCACCACGCCTTTGACACGCCCCCATCAACGTTGTCCGCATCCGCGACGGAGTGCAGTTGAAAACGTCCAAATTCGGCTTTTGATTATACCGCTTTATTCGTTTTTGGGAGATAAACGTCTATCTCCCGATTTGGGTCACAATATAGGCGTTTTTCTCTTTCGATTATAAGCAGGTTGGTCTCTTCACCTAGGTGGCTTTTTATAAATTTACCGTCATAGAGTGAAAACATAATTTATACCGACCTCAAAGCAGATGAAACTTTGTACACTATTAGGGATAGTGCTTTTATCACTACCTGACTGGACTATTGCAGTGTTATCTATGCAGGATTTCCTCAATCTAGTCTTAAACGTTTACAATCACTACAAAATACAGCTGCCTGCTTTTTATGCAAAGCTAGACACTGGGACTCTCTCACTTCACTTTTTCGGAGACTGCATTGGCTCTCTATTCGAACACGCATTCAGTTTAAGATCTTGTTTAACTTTTTTTTTAAGGCCTTACGCAATGAAACCCCTGGCTACTTACCTTGTTTCACAATCCCTTATGTTCCTCCACGATTATTGCGATCTTTAAATGATCATAGACTGGTTCTCCCTTCTACTCAGGCTCACTGGGAATCCATGGGATCTGCTTTTTTTCTTTCTGTCTCTTTATCTTTGGAATAATTTACCTCTGGATCTCCACACTGAACTATCCTTTCAACTATTTAAGAAAAAACTCAAAAGCTCACTCTTTACTTTGACTTTTAATATGAGTGAGGGCTGGTGAACGCTTCAGCAATAGTGACTGCGAAATGTGAGTTTGCCTATTATTTTTACTTTTGTAGTTTTTAAAGAGAGTGTTGGTTGTGCTTGTCTTCTTGTGTGCTTGTGTTCTGTCCTATCTTTTGATGGCCTTCTGTTTCCTTTTCTTTCCTTTTTTTTAAATGAATTTATGAACATTGTAAATCAATTAGATATGGGATTTCCCAGGGTTTAGGGAAACGGCATATAGGCACCTATGTTGTCTTCATAAAGAAGCTATAAAATAGATTTTTTTTTTTGGACATTTCACTTTGGTGCTCTGTTATGAAATGCTTCCCATCCCCACAATGCTTCTACTTTCATAACTTGTGTTTCAAGTGAAAACAATTCTGGAAAGTCTATGGAGCATGGTTCATGGAATTTTATTTGACCCTTTTACATGTGCGTGTATTTGTGTGTATGTATCTCCCTCTGATCTACAGGGAAAGGGTGTTTTGAGAGCAGTATTCAAACGTTCTTTGGTTGGGATGAATAATAAAGTGAAACCAAATATAATAATGCAGTATATTAAATCGTTAGATGTTGATGTCAACAGATTTCAAAGGGTGTTTTTTTCAATTCAACCAAAAGTTTGCCACCATTCCATATGCAACAGGTATTGCTTGTGCTTCACCACCACTAGTTGGCAGTATACATAGTAACCATCACAATTGCTTCACAGTAGAATTAAAATAAAGGAAATGAACTGCATATCTGAACCAGATAGTAGTGTTGGTGTGTGTGTGTGTGTGTAAAGGCATGAAGAACATGCCACATGAAATTATTTCCAGTCCCTCTGCATGTGTGCTGGTGTTTGTGTGTTGGCTCTGTATGTGTTATGTTAGCGGGAGAGCAGAGAAGAGGAGAGAGACGGTTTGAAAGGAGTAAATCCTTAACTGTAATGTTTCAGTTGTTTCTGTGCTGCATAAGCTGCAACTGCTCCCAAGGGAGACATCTGTCCAGTGGAAAACTTAAAAAAAAAATACAACAGAGAAGGGAAGGAGTTAGAAGTAAAGGAGGAGTGGCCTAGTGGTTAGTGTGGTGGACTTTGGTCCTGGGGAACTGGGTTCAATTCCCACTGCAGGCACAGGCAGCTCCTTGTGACTCTGGGCAAGTCATTGCCCCAGGTACAAATAAGTACCTGTATATAATATGTAAGCTGCATTGAACCTGCTATGAGTGGGAAAGTGCGGGGTACAAATGTAACAAAACAAAAGATAAAGTGAAAATATAGAGTGTGGTGGCAACAAATGGGAGGAAGAAAACAGGTGATCAGATAGGGCTTGATTTTATGCTTATTTGAGAACTCAAGAAAGGTGCCTATTTTTATGAGAGCAATGTAAGTGCTTACAGCATATGCCTTATAACATAGGCACTCAGAACCAGCCCCTGTAGTTGAAGCTCTAAGGGGCCCTTTTACTAAGCCGTGTAAGCGTCTACGCACACCCAACGTGCACCAAAATGGAGTTACAACTCGGCTACTGCGTGGCTCTTGCAGTAATTTCATTTTTGGTGCGCGTCCAAATGGCATTCGACGCACGCAGGTCATTACAGCCTGGTTACTGGGTGAGACTTTATCGCTAGGTCAGTGGCTGGTGGTAAGGTCTCAGACCCAAAATGGAAGTGTGGCAATTTTCATTTTGCCGCACGCCCATTTTCGGCAAAAATTTAAAAAAGGCACTGACAAATGATTCTGTGCGTGCCCAAAACATTCATCTACACTACCGCAGACCGTTTTTCAGGGTGCCTTTGTAAAAGGGCCCCTAAAGTTGTTGTAAATGTGTGTGTGTGTGTGTGTACTGTAAATATGAGCATATCTATTTTATAAACTTTGTATATACATTATGCCCAGGAATGACTACACAGCAATCACTTAAAAGTAGGTGCATTCTTTGTGTGTGTACCTTTAATGTGCATATGCAGTCTTCTAATTTTATAAAGTCAATATTATGTTATGGGGATTATCTTTTAGATTAGAGGTGGGCAACCTCATTGCAGTCAGGCTTTCAGGATTTCCCCAATGAATATGCATGAGATTTGTTTGCATGCCCTGCCTCCATTGTGTGCAAATAGATCTCATATGTCTTCATAGTGGGGAAATTTTGAAAATCCGCCTGGGTTGTGGTCCTCAAGGACCAAGGTTGCCCACCCCCTGTTTTAGGTGATGCATGCATAAATGGGAACAGAGAAAAAAAAACTTTAAAGGCAAAATAAGGAGGAGCCCAAGGACAAGCAAAGAGACTGGAGGCAAGCTACAATGGGAGGGGGGGGGGGGGAATGTCTTCAGGAGTGCCTCGAGCAAAAATGAATTCAGTAAATTTTGGCAGAGTCACTCCAGTGTACCCGAGCAGGGCAGGAGCCCGAAGAAAGCCCATGGCAAGTGTTCCTTCTTTTTATTCTTTATTTTTATCCACTGAACAACAAGGTCAACTCCTAAAGTTCGTTAGCCCCACATTAAGAAATACAAAACAATACTTTGAATACACAACATATAAATGTAACTTTGCAGCATTCTGCAGTTTAATGAACATTATGAAATCCTTAAACAGGATTCAATGTACTCCCCCCGCCACCCTTTTTCTTATTTAACCCTCTCATTCTACACATTCATCATCCCATTTACACGTTCACAGACCCTTCCCCCCACCCCACTTGCTGTTTCTTGGGTTGGGAATACTAGTGGTCAAATGCAAATTCATCCATGTGGGCAATGCTCCTGTCTCCTAGTCAAACATATTCAAATTCTGGATGGAGGCAAGGAGTCCTCTCCTCCTACACAGCCCAGATACTTTTTTTACAATGCTCAGATCAAATCTCTGTTTTGCTCTCAAGAGAAAAAAAGAAAACCCTAGAAAGTTTAAATACCTCTCTGTATTCAACCATTTATGCTTCTCTCAAATTTGGCGCATCGAACCCTTAATTATTTGGGTTGATACATATTTGATACCTAAATTACAATTCTCTTATATAAGAACAAGTATTCTTAAAACTTCACACCCATGGACACGTTCATAATTGGAAAAACTGATTACATATAATTATATATTACTGTAAGAACGTATACCTGTAGTTTCTAGGTTCTGTGACTGTAGGTGAGCCATGCGCCATAGTGATCTCTGAGCCAGCGAAAACATTGGTAGCGGGTACATTACCTACCAGAGGTGGTTTAATTGGATGAAAGTGACACTTCCCTTCAAAGGAAATTATAGTATTTAGAAGCAAAGAACTTTTAGCCAAGATAAGGCTTTCAGATAAAGCATGGTATAATCCCTCAGTTTTGGTATGACTTTTTGCGAGGCTTACAAGGAAAAGAATTATTTCAAAAACGAATGAGAACGAGGCAGGTGTGCTGACGGAGAGAGAATCCTTTTCTAGGACAAGGGATGCAATGTGTCTGCAAGTCTTGTTAGGAGTCACTGTTAGACTAGATTTAATGAAGCTCAGTGTCAAGAGACGGATATATTTATATTTTCTTTCCTTGAATCTGGGAAGCCTGAACATGTTAAGCCATCTTTGTTTTATTTTTAACTCCATTGGTGGTGGTGGGGGGGGGGGGGGGGTTCTTCAAACAGTTTGCAGCGAGAAGAATTAAAAAGCGGTTTCCAGCCAAGCTGTTTCTGCTTTCTCTCTGTTGTTATATGTCATTGCTTGATGATTAGCCATAAACATTTACAATGAGATGTTAAATCAAATTTGTGTTACTGTGTGTGTGTGTATGCATGACTCCAGTGGTACTTTTATTTTGACTGGCATTCAAGGCAGGGAATATAATTTGCAGTTTTGCCTACAGTAGTACTTTTGTTTTATTTTGCAATTTAATAGGTTTCTTTCAAATTAGAGCACGTCACAGTTACTGGTTCCCCATTATAACAGATGCGTTTTGAGGAGTTGTAAAGGTGGAGGTTTTTTTTTAATGTCTTTTTTCTCCCCTTGCCCAGACAGATAAGGGAACCCTTTTCAGCTGGAGGGGTAACTGTCTTTGAGGATGGGGCTCCTATGGCACTTTTGATACAGCAGTTTTTTTTGACAAGCATTAGTCTATCCTAGTCCTGACATTTTTCATATTCCATTGCCAGAGTGGGGGGACAGGAATGGATATGAAAAACATATGCCTTTAAGAAACCATTTTTTACAGTTTATGTCCAGCAAGCCTTGAATGTCAGGCACTTCTCACCCAGTGGATGCTTAAAATGCTAGCTTTGACTTTAACCGGGCAAGAGATGCTCCCACCTGACTAACTCTCGCTGAGCTGGCTGGCCACCAGTATTCAGTAAAACTTAACCAAGTAGTGCTTTAAGGAGCACAAGTAACCAGCCATTCCCTAACCAGTTAGGTTAGGGGTGGTCCAAGAGTGGCGCCGGGTGGAGCCACAACATAGCCAGTTTTCAGTCCACTAACTAGCTAAGTAAGCACATAAAGATAGGTCACCTGAAAGACTGTCCTGACTTTATGCATCGAGTTAAGCGTTGATCTGAATATTGACCGGTGCCCGGTTAACTTCTGGGTCAGCGCACAGTGCCAGGAGGTACCCGTGCCCCAGCACAGGCTGAATATATCCCCCAAATGTTTCTTCTGTACAAATCTGTAAGGAGAGAGGACTTATGCAGTAGTGTTTCTTTTAGCACTGTACTGCAAGGTTTTGTTTTTTCTAAGAAATTTACAATAGTGTTACAAAAGCACAGTTTCAAAACAATAATTCTGAGGTCAGGAGGAACTGATCTTTATGTTGAAAGTAATTTCTCTCGTTCTATAGACCTTTTTTGTTGAGCTGTACAAAAGCCAATTCATATGCTTTTTCATTTCCCACATGCTTTTACAATTTTTTTTCCCATTTTATTTTCCTTCTTAGCAATCTTATGATGATCGGGGTAGGCCCATCTGGCTCCAGATTGCTGAGTCTGCTTACAGGTTCACTTTGGGCTCAATTGCTGGAGGTGAGTGACATGTCTGCGTACCGGTTTCAAGCCTGACTTCATGTAATATTATCTCACTAAACTAGTGCAGATCAGCTAAGGGGTAGTCCATTGTTCGAAAGAGCATGAACTGGAGGGCTCTGTGAGGCGCTCTTTATTTTTACCTATGATCAGAAGATCTGACGGAGTACAGCAGTGGCACCTCTGGCTCCAGACAGTCTTCGGGGTAAAACTCCATATGACATTGCTGCATGCCTTCTGGATACAGAGCTGAGTGCCACATCAGATCTGAGAGATGAGCCTGATACAGACAATAAAGATGCAGAAAAACTTTGGGTTGGAACAGAAATAGGAACAGTAAGAGGAATTATGAAAGACCTTAGCAGGCTTCATGTCAGTATTTAAGATATTATTTTATGAATGCTTCTAAGTGCAGTGCTTTTCTTTGGTTGTTTTTTTTTGCCAAACATTTTTTAATGAAATGTTGCAAATCAACAAACTTTTTCCTCCCTCTTCTCCCCAATAAAGTGGCATATATTTATCATGTCTCAAGCCAAAGTAATTAAGCTGGGGTGCAATCCCTCCCGAGGAGGGGGTACCAACTCTCATCTTCCATTGTTCATAGACTTGCCAAATGTCATAAAAGTTAATCAGTTGACCATGTCATAAAGCTGTAAGCTTCGAAAGTTGGAAAATACCATCCAATTTCTGCAAGATTTGAGACGGAGGAGGTAAAGCTGCTTGCTTCCACGCAGTTTACTAGCTGTGAACAGCAGTGTAGCAAATTTTTGTTGGGGGGGACAGTAATTGTAGTTGGTTTTTGATGCAGTAGGCAGTGCTCTGCCTGTAGTGAGTAAGTCTTCCCCAATATGTCCTGCAAAGTATCAATTATCAAAGCCCATTAATTCATTACACTTGGACAAGTCCACCACAAGCCCTCCAATGCAGTGCTTTTCTAAGGACATTTTTGTTTTAGTCCCATTAAAAGGAAGCCATTGTAACTCGTTCTCAACCCGGTCTCGGGACACACGCAGACAGGTTTTCTGGATATCTGTAATAAATATGTATGATAGAGATTTGCACACACTGGCCTCATATTATGCAGATCTATTTGTGTATATTCATTGTAGATATCCTGAAAACCAGATTGTCTGGACTGGATTGAAAAGTATTTTTCTATATCTATATGGCAATATATTTTCAAAAATCTGAGACAGATATTCAGAGTGGGAGTAATAGTTTTATATAGGAAAATTGTTTCAGTCTGTGGTGGTTAAGCATAAAGTAAATCTGTTCTTTTTTTTTTAATTTGTAGAAGTCTTTATTAAGATTTGAGAGATATAACAGAGGCAGATCAACCAACAACATCAGCAAATACAACGCAGATGTAAAATAGTCCAAAGTACACTAAAGACTAATAAACAGTGTAATAATCTCTCAAGGCTAAGGTAACCACTTACCATATACTCCTTAGGTTTTTTTAACAAGAGTTTACAAATTACCTCCCCCTCCAAAGAAAGCAAAAAATATATATATATATATATATTCCCCCCCCCTCTCCCCCCCCCCCCCCCCCCCCCACCTTCCAACCACAGACTCTCAACACGAACAGTGTGACACAAGCTTCCCACTTGGACAATGTTTTGCAACATATGGCCCAAAGCCTCTCCATTTCACAAATATACCACAGCTTGTTTAACCATTTTACCAAAGAAGGAACATGAGGAGACTTCCAGTGAGCAGCCAAAGTGACCCTGGCCGCCGACATAGCATGGCGAACCAATAAGGACTGGGATGTAGTAAGGCCAGGAGGTTTTATAGGAAAAAGAAAAAATTCAGGTGACCACTTTATAGGCTTAGAGAGCCAGCTCTGGAGTCTATGTTGAACTGCTTTCCAGAAAGCCCGAACCTTAACACATGACCACCAGAGATGACCCATGGTACTTTTCTGCCCACACTCCCTCTAGCACAATGGGGATACCTTCGAAAACATGTGATGAAGGCGTGCTGGAGTCAGATACCACCTATATAAAACTTTTACAGTATTTTCTTTAAAAGGAACAGAAATAGAGATCCTCGACAAAGCATATTCCATAAAATTCCAGTCATCATCACCCAATGTCAAGCCCAGTTCCCAACGCCGACACAATCGATGCTCAACAGGAGGCTGCACCCGCCTACGCTGGTAAGTATACAAGCAAGTGATAAGACCCCTCGTCCCTTTAGAGTCCTCACACAAATCTTCCAAAAACGAGTCCTCTCGCGTAACCTTAGCCTTTATTTCAACAGCAAAAAGAAAATGTTTCACTTGGGTGTGTGCAAAAATATCCTTAGGAGAAATTGCATATGTTTCAACCAATGTGTTGAGCGGAATTTATTTATTGTTATTTATTTATACCCCACATTTTCCCACAAATGCAGGCACAATGTGGCTTACATGAATTACAAAAGTACATGAATTTTACAGCAGAATGGGGAGAGAACACTAACAACAATTAGGGTGACTAAACAGCAGAATTACTAATGGAGTAAGTTTTTTCAAAAAGGAACGTTTTCAACATCTTCTTGAAAAGGTGATGATCAGATTGAGATTTTAGGTTCAGAGGTAAAGCATTCCGAATCTTCGGGCTGGAATAGTGAAAAGTAGAGGCAAAAAGAAGCTTGTATTTGACACCCCATCAAGACGGATAATGAAGTTGGAGATAGGTGCGGGCTGTGTCGATGGCATTTCTAGGTGGGAGGTCTGTTAAAGGAATCATGTATTCTGGAGCTAGACCGTAAATAATTTTATGTGTTAAGGTGCAGAGCTTGAAAGCGATTCGCTCTCTTACTGGGAGCCAGTGTAGGTTGAGACGTAGAGGCTGCGCGGGAGCCATGCGCGATTTGCCCAGGATGAGTCTTGCAGCAGAGTTCTAGGCAGTCTGGAACTTTCGCAGTAGTTGCTCCTGGCAGCCCGCGTAAATCCCGCTGCAGTAGTCAAGGTGAGAGAGAACTAACCAGTGAACGAGTGTGTGGAAGAGCTCTCTGGTGAGACAAAACAATGCGCCGCAGTCTCCACATTGCGTAGAACATCTGCTTGGTGACCGCTCGCACTTGCAAATCCAGTTGCAGGTAAGGGTCCAGCTCAACACCTAGAAGTCTTAGGCTCTTTGAAATAGGGAGAGTCTGGTCTTTAAGGACAAGCAAGCTTGCTGAAAATCTGGTATGGATGGACGAGAGCACCAGACACTGAGTTTTATCTTTGTTTAACTTAAACCGAAATACCTCAGCCCAATGATCCATGATGGAAAAACTCGCTTCAATCAGATCTTTGATTTCATCCAATGAGGAATGGAAGGGAATAGAGATGGTTATATCATCTGCGTAGATAAATGGATTCAAGCCTAGTTTTGCTAGTGCTGTTGCAAGGGGAAACAGCATGATGTTGAATAGCGTTGGTGAAAGAGGCAAACCTTCCAGGGCGCAGAATGATCTGGAGTGCCTTTGACCTGGTATGTTCTTGTTGACAGAAAGCCCTGAAACCAATGCAACACGTTCCCTCTGATGCCTAAGGTGTCCAGTAGATGTAATAAGATGTTGTGGTCCACCATGTCGAACGCACTGGACATGTCGAACTGCATCAGTAATACTTTTTTTCCAGTAGAAATTTCCCGTTTAAAATCAGAAAGGGCGGTAACCAGAACTGTTTCAGTACTATACTGAGCGCGGAAACCTGACTGAGAGTAGTGCAGAATATCAAAGGACTCTAGGAATACATTTAACTTTCACCAAGCTTTCCATCACTTTGACAATCAGTGGAATGGACACCACTGGTCGATAGTTAGAGATGACGTCGGCTTTGATCTTTGGATTCTTAGGAATGGGTGTGAGAAGAATTCTGCCGTGCTCTGGGGGGAAGATGCCATGATTCAACATGTGATTAAGATAGCAAGTCAAGTCTACAATGAAGCGCTGTGGGGCCACTTTCAAAAGGTGACTAGGACAAGTATCCAGGCCTCTTCATCAAAAAATTGACCCCAAGTTTCTAGACCGGCAGAGAACCAATTCGAAAAAGGCCCTGGGTCTAAACCAGGTGGAAAAAGAGGATTATTTGTTACTAGTGTTAGAGAGAGGACCAGATCAGGCTTGGCAAATAGACTATCCCAATAGTAAAAAGTTGTCAAAACCGAAGGACAAACATCCTTATCCAATACATGATATTTCCGAGGAAGCCACATTAATGAACGCAAAGGACACGATCCTGCAGAGTCCTGCTCCAACCTTATCCACTGCTTCTGAGGACTTGCATGAAACCATTCAATTGCAGTCCGGGCCTGAGCAACTTTATAATACCAGTACACGTTCGGAACCCCCAGACCACCTTTTTTCTGATTCCAATATAGCAATATTCTAGAGAGACGTGGACATTTATTGGACCAAATAAAGCGAAGAAGGGGGTCTTGGAGACCTGAGAGAAAGGAACGAGATAAACAAAGAGGGAGAACCTGGAAGAGATACATCAAATGTGGCAACACATTCATTTTCAGAGTAGCAATCCGTCCAAACCAAGATAACGCAATGGACCCCAAACCTCCAGATCTTTGTATAGCTCCCACAAGAGGGGAGGGTAATTAGCTGAAAATAGATCAGAAAAATTCTTGGTAAGATGAATTCCCAAGTACTTGATACTTTGGGTCACCCAACGAAAAGAAAAGGCTTGTTGTATAGATTGTAAAATCGGACCAGAAATACCAATAGCCATAGCTTCCGATTTAGTCATGTTGAGCTTGAACCCCGAAACAGAGGAATCATCGGCTAAAAGTTTAATTAAGTTAGGCAGGGAGAGTAACGGTTTGGTTAAGGTAAGCAAGATATCATCAGCAAACATTGCCAACTTGTATTCCTGACCGCCTACCTTAATGCCCGAGACATTAGGATTAGAACGAATAGCAATAGCCAGGGGTTCCATAACCAAGGCAGATAACATTAGCGAGAGAGGGCATCCTTGGTGGATCCCCCTAGACAAAGGGAAAGTAGGAGAATTACCACCAATAATTCGCACAAGCGCTAGGAGAGTTATAAAGAGCGTGAGTCCAATCCCTAAAGCCTGACCCAAATCCCAATCGCTCCATAACACTGATCATAAAAGTACAATGAACCTGGTCAAATGCCTTTTCGGCATCTAATCCTATAAGACACAAGGGTTTTTTTAACTTGTTAGCTACATGCAGTAAGTTAACCATATGGCGAACGTTATCTTTAGCTTGTCTTTGGGGAATGAACCCTATTTGATCAGGATGGATTAGATCAGGAAGGACTTTCGCTAGTCGATTCGCTAGGACCTTAGCTATAATTTTAGCATCAGAATTAAGAATGGAAATAGGGCAATAGGAGGCACAGTCCATCTTATCCTTGCCTGGCTTCGGAATCACTGCTATCCAGGTTTCCATCATAGAGGGAGGTAATGCCTCCCCATCCCGAACCCCATTAAGAATCTCTATCAACAGAGGGGCAAGCTGCCCCCTAAAAGTCCTATAAAAGTCGTTTGGTAAGCCATTCAGACCCGGTGCCTTCCCAGTGGGCAGGTCCTTAATGACTTTGACAACCTCATCCACTTGGACAAGACCATCCAACAGGCACCGTTGCTCTTCTGTCAAGGAAGGAAGGAAGGTCTTGGGATGATAAAAAGGCCTCAATAGCATCTGGGTGAATTGTAGAGTCAGCCAAGTATAAGAACTGGTAAAAAGACTGGAAACGCTGACGAATCAAAGAAGACCTAGTCAGCACTGAGTTCTTACCATCTCCAATGCGAAGAATAGTATTATCAAATCTTTGCTACCTCAATTTAAGGGCCAATAAACGCCCCGGCTTATTATGATTAAAATACTGAAGTTGCTGTTGTTGACCCCGGATAAATTTGCAATTGGTTCGAGTAAATATTGTCTTATTTTAACTGGAGAGCTTGGATCTGCCTCAGAATAGAGATCGAATGAGAGGACTTATGGAGATCCTCCAAGTGGGACAATTGTGAAATGCAGTCAGCAACTTCCTTTTGCCTGGCCCAAGCCCGAGTGCTTGCCTGTTTTAGAAAGAACCCCCTCATTACAGCCTTTAAAGCATCCCAAACAATCCCCAGAGAAGTACCCGAGTTCAAATTAGTATCGAGATATTCCCTCAAGAGTGTTCTATAGTTGGCTAAGATCTTATCCTCCTTCAGCAAAGAGGTGTTCAAAGTCCACCTACTGTCCTTATCTTCCTCACAAAAGGATGAAAGCTTGAACCCAGGTTGGAGCATGGTCTGAAATGGTAATGGGGCCAATACCTGAGAGACCACCCCCCAGAATCAATGAGATTTCAAATAACAAATGATCAATACAGGAGTATGAATCATGAGCATGGGACTAGAAAGAATAATCCCTTTCCTTTGGATGATGTAGATGCCATGCATCGCATACAGCTAAAGATCGAGCCAGACCAACCAGTGCTTTAGAATTTTTAACATCTATTTCCGACACTGCACCAGACCTATCCAAGGCTGGGTCAAAAGATGCATTAAAGTCGCCTCCTAACACCAGTTTACCATAGGGATCAGATTGGACCATCCTGCCAAACTTGACAAAAAATTCACCCTGAGATTTGTTGGGCACATAAACAGCGACCAGGGTAAAAGCTAAATTATTCAATAATACATGCAGAAGCAAAAGTCTATCAGCAGGGTCACGCTTGGTTTTCAACACCTGAACCTGCAAGGAAGAATAAAGCAAGATTGCAACCCCCCCCCCCCCCCCCATTTTTTCGATGCAGCAGAAGCGTAATAGACATATGGGTAGTGATGATGAGACAAATATTTTTCATGTTCTCTCTTTAAATGAGTCTCCTGTGGAAATGCAACTTGAGGTTTATGGAACAGCAATTCCTTAAATGACATTTGACTCTTTTGAGGAGAGTTCAGATGCTTGACATTGTATGTCAAGAACTTTAGATCCATACTCATTTAGAATTCAGCACACAAGCTTGTTAACTCTGATACAACTTGGAAACCAAATAGCCTCGAAAATGTTAGAAGGAGAGGGAGAGAAGGAAAAAAGTCCCTCCAAACCACCCCACATCCCCCCACCCAATCCCCCCTCCCACCCTCTTCCACACAACACCACACAAACAAGAGTACGGAAAAATAGCTAAGCGAGATAGTACCAGCCCATGTCATCCTGAAACAGAGGTAACAATAAGGCACTCTACCCCGATGAGAACTGCCTAACCCACCCTCCACCACCCTCCAGAGCAGCCCCACACACATCACCCACCACTAGACAGGGACAGACAAGGTCCCCTAACTAGGAAAGCAGGAGAAAGAACCCCACCACACCCGAAAGTAAATCTGTTCTTTTGATCTGTAAACCAGTGTTCTCAACAGAGTGCTTGAGACATACGCAGCCAGTCAAGTTTTCAGGATATCCACATTGAGTATGCATGAGAGAGGTCAGTATACACTGTCCCGTTTATATGCAAATCTACCTCAATCATATTAATTGTGGATATCCTGAAAACCACACTTGGTTGTGTGTATCCTGAGGATTGGATTGAGAACCAGTGGTCTAAGCCAATTAACTCCCTATCTAATCCTGTTCATGTACAGTGATGGAATTCAAAAAGGCATGGGGTAAGCACAGAGGATCCCTAAATAGGAAGAGGATGGTATTGTAACAATACTTAAATGATCTCATGGGTGTTGATGTCTTATGATGGGCAGGAGTGTTGCTTAGATGGCAACTCCAGCTGTGAGGAGCTAAGGTCAATGCTGGGCAGACTTCTATGGTCTGTGTTCTATATACTGCAAGACGGATCAGTATGGGCTGGAGCAGGCTTCCATGGCCCCTCTAGTACTTGGGACATAAGGACAAGAAAGATAAGGATAAAGTATGCATATTTTATACCATGTTCATTGTTGGTTTAATCATGAGCTTCTAATGAATATGAATGTCGAACAGACTGAATGAACTATTCAGATCTTTATCTGCCATCATCTACTCTATTACTATGTTAGCACTTCTGTTTCAGCATTTTCATCAGCTTCTCCCTATCTTTTTGTTTTTTTTGTTTTTTAATTCCTCTGTCTGGCTTTCAGAATTTTTGCAATGAACAATTGAGGTAATTTTATATTTGCGACCCATGAACCAATTAATTTGCATTGTTTTGCTCTGAAAACCAGACAGGTTTGTTGCACTAGAGGATCAAAGTTTACCACCACTATATTCCTCCTGCTTTTAAATCATCATCTATTTGTCCTGCCCTCAAAAAAGTTTCTTAACATGTTTAACCTTGCAATCTAGGGTCCCATCTCTCCTCGGTTTTCTCTTAAAACTTCCGTATTGTTACTCTTATCCAGCATGCCCTGCAATTCGTAATGCCCTGCAATTCAGTTGCTTATTTTATAGAATCAATCTTTTTGACATGTTTGTTCCCATCCTGCTGACCACACACCCTTTGCATTATTTTGGACCTCTCACCTGCTTTTGACACTTGATCACTTTACTCTCCTTCAAAAGTTTCCTCCTTGCAGTAAACTGGATCACTTCTCTCAGACTGATTCTTTTCTGTTCTGGCTAACATCTCCAGATCTGATTCATCTTGTTTAGTGTCAGTGTTCCCCAGAGTGTCTTTGTGGATACTCTACAGTTTGGGGGTGGTTTTTTTTTTTTTTTTGAAGATGGGAAGTATCAACCTTTCTTCTTTTTCTTCCAGCTCAGTTGGAGCAAGGGCTGAGGTTTTGGCACCATGAGCCTTCATTTGCAGTTATTTGAGGATTTTTTTTCCCTATGTTAATAGACCTTGACCCCATCCTGTTGCTCCTAGACTGATCTTTGTATCATTGATCTCGAGGCCAATAGTCATGCACTAGAGCTCCTTCTGGAGCCCTGTATTATGGGCTTGAAATCCAACCAATATACACACAAAAGCCCTCACAGACTTAAAAACACACAGAAAACAATGAAGGTGACAAAAAATATTTGTTGACGATGCTCTCAGAGTCAAAAAGTTTTATTGTTCAACAACAAAGACTCGACACAGCCTGTTTCAGACAACTGGCCTTCCTCAGAAGTCTCCCAATTTTGTCTGTATGATCAAAAAAATGCTACTAGAGACTATACTGTATAATCCTATTATCTGTCACTGGTGTTAAACTTGCTGTTAGTCTAGAGAAGTGATTAGTGATTGAGTATATCAAATTTAACACCATCGACAGATGATAGGATTCTACAGCATATTCTCTAACGGCGTTTTTTTTTTAATCATACAGACAACATTAGGAGACTCCTGAGGAAGGCCAGTTGTGAAGTTCAGCTTTGAATTATCTTTCCAGTTGCATATGATGAGGTGCAGAGCAACTGTAAGCATAATATTAAATAATTTCTGATGATCAACTGCTATTATAATGTCCGGATTAGCGGAATGTAAAATTATGATTTTGTAGGAAATATTCAAGTCTCTGAGTAAGTCAAATATTAAAATCATTCTGTACCAAATAATATTCCAGTAGGCCTTAACATTTTTGCAGTAATAAATCAGAAGGGATAAACAGCCAGATTCAGCTGAGCAAGACCAAAAGAAGTCCATGTTAGATAATTTTCTAATTTTAGCTGTTTGGGACGGGGTCCAATAAGCTTTATGAAAAGTAAAAAGAAGATTGAGTTATCGCTGCAGATTTTGTGGGTCTAAGAGTTTTAGACCAGAAGGTCGACCAGTCGAATTCAGATGAACAAAAATCAAGCTCATTCTCCCAATATGATTCCAAGAGGTATATATTTGTTATGAAAATCATATAACTTTTTGTACAAAGTGGAAGCTTTACAATGGCCATAAGGTTTGTGACCCACACAATCATTGATACCTTCTGTAGACACTGAAGTAAGTGTTGAAGACGTCAAATAATTTTGCTAGATTCTTCTCCCTTGAAAAGGCAGTAATACATGGGCCTTGCTGAACTGTAGGATATGCCAATTGTGACAGAACAGTGTGTTTTAAGCCTTTAAAACTGCCTTAATTATTTCCTGAAGTGTATTTCTCTAGTTTGGCCAGCAGGTGGTACATGTTTATGTTTTGATGCTGCTGTAGAACCAAGCCTATTTTCTTTGTTTATGCCTTTTGGAAAGGCAGTCTGCAGTATACTTTCAAAGATTGTTGTTCTAGACTCTGATTGGCCCAGGAACTTATTTCATTTGGATTTTACTGGCTTTTTCCCCAGTCTTAGCCAGGAAGAAAAGAGAGTGGGATCTCTTTGCAGAGACTCGATGAATTATATATCCTGATCTTCCCAGGTACTTTTTAGAAAGTAAACAAATGTTTAGATAGTGTTATAATTGATCCATATTTCAGTTACCTGTTATTGTTTGCTGATTGCACTTTTTATGTTTCCTTAAAGACAATAAACACATTTTCAGTTTATTGCCTCAGCTGTCTGGACAAAGAATCCTGGTGGTTTGTGTGTTGGGTTAATACATGCTTTCTGGGAACTGTGGGACCACTGGGAATATGGGCCCCAGTAACCTAGAAATCACTGGGATAATTTGAGAGCGGGAGACTTGCCCAGATGCGGTTGGGACCCAGTAAGTGGGAGGAGGGTGCTAGTGTAGCGCACAAGGGGCAGGTACAGGCAGACCTTAGCTGTGCTGCGAATAGACCCTCTAAGTGGCTGTGGGGTAGCCCCAGGCAGGTGGTTAGGCGTTTTGTGACACCAGTGTTTATGAATACTGCGAGTGATAGCTGATGCCTTATCAGAATGAGATAAAACACATTTGTTTGTCCAAAGATTCCCGTTGAGTATATTTCAACAATAATTCTGAGTTAGCATACCGCTCCCTATGGTAAGCTTGGTGCACTACCCTGGGAGGATACCTTTATCCAAAAACATTGGCTAAGTCAATCTGCTTGTCATTGAAATTCTTGTAATGAACTGCAAATTCTTCTAATTTGTAAAAACTGGCCAATAGGAACAGCTTTCTTCAATTGATGAGGATGACAACTAGAATATCAGATAATTATTTCTTTCCATTGACTTGTGAAATACTGTTACATATCATGAAAAGGAGATTTCATTTTTTGATATTTTAGTTTGTTTATTTGAAAGTCAGTTAACGACCACTGTATTTTGCAAGTCAACAGACAGAAATAATTATTTGAAGTATTCCAGGTAATCAATCATATTTGTGTCTTCAGCAACTTCAGCAAGGCCCATCAGGTGAATGTTACTTCTGTGTGATCTGTTACTTAAGTCCTTGAGATCTCTTTTTAAGGTATCAGTCACCTTAGATTTTTTTTTTTTGCAGACTTTGAATGAGATCAGAGTGTGTCTTCCACGTGCGTTTCCCTGTCTTGAGTGTGAGCATCTGTAGCAGAAATTTGTGATTTAACCTCTATAATTTCTTCTTTTATTTCTGAGGGAGAGGTTTGGTTGTCTTGCAGAAGACCCTTTATAAGCAGTATTTCTCCCATCAGGAAATGCAGAGCGAGATATCCGAGTCATGCTCTAACGCCATCTTAGACGGCGAGTGAGAATCTTTCTTCAATTGCTTCGATGCCATTTGTGGGATGGAGCTTGAGTCAGTTTTTGAGTTTTGCCCCACCATAACCGCCATGAGTTGTTAGAAGAACTTTAGCTGGAAAGGAGTTAAAACTGGCTCAAAAAATAGGCAATAATCGCAGAATTCTGTAAAAGGGGGTTTGGGCGCTATGGAGTCAAACATCCATGCATCATAGAACTTGCCAGCCTAATCTGTAAAAGGGGGTTTGGGAGCTGTGGAGTCAGGCCTCCATGCGTCACAGACCTCGCCAGTCCAATCACCAGATGTCACTCTTGATGATGAGCATGCTTCCCTTACCCCGTGATTATAAATATTACCTCTGCAGCATCTCTAGCCTCAGCCAGCCTAGGGTACATAAGACCAGATCCGGAAAATAAATTGTTGATCTTCCACATACCAATGCATAACATTGCCACTGCATTACTAGACCAGTCTCCTTTACTGTCTTCATGCTCGTTGACATCCTTCATTTCCTTCTTTGACTTTCGGAATCACCGTTTTGCAGATGACACTCTTACCTTTCTTATGTTTTTCATCCCTCTCCCCAGCAACCTGCTTTTCTTCAGATTAGCTTGTTATGTATTAAGCATATACAGATCTAAAATATCTTTGTGCTATTTGTGATATTTTATTGTGATGTTATTTTTGGATGGGATCCACATTGAATTGGTACTTACCAATGGAAAATTAATTCTTAAATTAGATGCACTCTCACTTTTTCCTTGAATGCATAAAGGACTGAAATCATTCAGTCCTTAATATCAAGTAGTTGAGCTTGATATTCAAAGGATTTATGCTCCCAACTTTGAGAGTTAGACTCCTTAATTGACTTCTTTGAAAATGTGCTAGGGCTGATTGCCTAAATTTATACTCAAAATTTCACTAAACTCCTAAATTTAGACATATAAAAAGTGGGTGACAACATGGGTGGGTTTAGAGTGGGGGCAAAAAGTTAGGAGCTTAGCACTGATTTTCAGTACTAGGCTCATAAAGCTAGACAATGAATTGCAGGCCTAAATTTATAAGCATAACTTTTAAGCTTCTAAATTAAGATGAATTTTCAGCTGAAAACTTTAAGCTCCTAAATTTGGCTGAAAATAAGGCACAAATTTTGAAGCCTAAGGTCATTATTTTAGAAACATATCCCTGTGTAAATATTTGCATTTACAAGTGTAAGCTTTTATTTACCTTTTCATAAGTTTTTAAAGATGAATCTGTTTACAAAATATGCACTTTCTAATTAGTTGTTGATCCTTTGTTTTCCTTACATCAATTTATTATATTGTGAGCTCCTAGTTTTGTAGACTGGTTTTATTTTGAATTACAGTGCACTCTGAATCTATTCTTAGGTGATGAGGGGAATATAACATTAATATTAACATTAACATTATATTGCATACATACGCTGTTTATACATGGATATCCACCACACATAGGGCCCCTTTTACCAAGCTGTGGCAAAAGGGGGCCTGTGGTGGCATCATTGCCTGTTTTTGACGCACGCTGAGGTCTCCTTTTACCGCAGCAGGTAAAAGGGTAGGTCTTTCTTTTCTGCAGGAAATGGCCATGCGGCAAGTAAAGCACTTATCGCATGGCCATTTCGGGGGGCAACTCGCTGGTAACTGGGCAGCAATAGGCACTGCCCAATTACCGCCGGGTACACAGTGGCGCTTCAAAACTACATTTTTTGTAGCGCCGGTTATGACATTGCACTGGGGGTGAGAAGTACCGCTGGGCTAGCCCAGCAGTACTTCCTTTTTAACGAATGGTAAGCCCGCATTTGGCTTACCGCCACTTTGTAAAAGGGACCCATAGAGATTTCAAGAGGGTGCAGATTGGACGTGGCTTGAGCAGGACTTAAAATCTACATTTTCCATTGTACAAAGTGAATATACGTGTATAGGGACAAATTCCCACATCAGGATTTATTCTTGTTCAAAGACACACACAAGTTCTCGTTTTGGCCACGGTTGTAGATGAGGGTTTAAGGGAGTCCTTCTTCTTAATCCTGTATAGTTTATTTCCACCTCCAAATTAAAACCAAGTTAAAAATGTAACCTAGAGATCCGCACCGAATAACAATGTGTGTAACTTAACAAGCTAACGAGCGCTGATAATAGCGCTTAACAAGCAGTAATGAGCACTAATTAGAATTTACGCGAACAACTTGCTAAGTGTATTCTGTAATGAAGTGCGCTGAAGTTCTAATGCATGCAGTTCAAAAAGGGCATGGTTATGGGTGTTTTTTGGGCATTCCAAAATTTATGCATCTAGTTATAAAATATGGCCCATGTGCCTAAATGTACGTGCCAGGTTTACGCCACATTTTCGTTGCTGTAAATGGAGGTGCGTAGTTTTAGGCGCTGAGATATCAACTATGTGTATTCTATAATAGGCGCCTAAATCTATAAAATATGCTTAGTTGGCACTGATTTCTGCACCGATTTTTTTTCTTTTTTAGGCTGCATATATAGAATCTCCACCATAGTAACTCAGTCTTTTTTTTTTAATATTGAGCCCGTTCTCTTTTCCACCAGTTCTCGGACCTTATGTCTTCATTGATAAAGCACTGCTTTTCATCTCTTTTCCTTCACTTCCCACACTATTTTGACTCATTTATGAATGTTTAAATGTGTTTTCTCTTGGTGTTTTCTGTAATATATTTATGTTTATTTGTGCTCTCCCACCTATAACTATGGATGATGTGGGTTATAAATATTGTAAATGTGTCTTCAGACTAATCTTGTTCCTCAGTTACCAGTTATAAAATCTTCAGAAAATTAAGTGTTCAGCTGTTCCGGTTTTATTCAAGCTTTTTTTTCCACTCGCTGTCTTGATCATTCTGATAGTCTGCTTGTTGATCTTCCAGATTCTGATTTTATCCTATTCAAATCCAACAAAATTCTGCTGCCCATTTAGGTGGAAATTTTGTAACTGACCACATTAGCTAAAACTAAGCATGCACATACTTTTTGTTATTTCAACTCTGCTGGATGTGTCCTCTTTGAAATTTACCCCTGGAAAACACATTTACCTCTGCTAACTGCTGTGCATAATTTTCTCATGAAAAAAATGGGTGTACAGAAGTGCAAACAGCTCTTCAGTCATCCTTTCTCCACCTCTCTCTGGAACGTCTCTGGCCCTGTGAGTGAAAATACATGCACACAGACTGCATGTGTACCACGAGCAGTAAGAGGGAATTCTTGAACTCTGGGGCCTTTTTTATTAGACATTTCTCTAGATCTAGTGCCATTATTTACACATCCATGTCCTACCCTGACCAGTACAGGTCAGTGTGAACTGTTTTACTCTTATCAATATACAGCAACGCTTCAAAATGTATAAATACAGAATTATGATTTGACTACTGGATCAAGCAGAGAAGATGAATCTGCATTGTTAATGAAAGTCTTTCTTCCAAAATAAACAGGGATATGTCACGTGATTTCCATCCCATTTCTTATTAAAAAAAAAAAAGACCAACATCTAAGATATTATTGGGCTGATTTTTGAAAGAGAAGAACGCCCATCTTTTGACATAAATTGGAAGATGGATGTCCTTCTCCCAGGGTCGTCCAAATCGGTATAATCGAAACCCAATTTTGGACGTCCCCAACTGCTTTCCGTTGCAGGGATGGCCAAAGTTCAAGGGGGTGTGTCGGAAGCATGGCGAAGGCGGGACTTGGGCATGTCTAACACTTGGACGTCCTTGACCCATAATCGAAAGAAATAAGGACATCCCTGACGAACTCTTGGATGACTTTACCTGGTTGTGTTTTTCTTACAACCAAGGCACAAAAAGGTGCCCAAAATGACCAGATGACCACCGGAGAGAATTGGGGATGACCTCCTGTTACTCACCTAGTAGTCACTAACCCCCTCCCACCCTCCAAAAATTTCTTTCAAAATATTGATTGCCAGCCTCAGATGTCATACTCAGGTCCATGACAGCAGTATGCAGGTCCCTGGAGCAGTTTTAGTGGGTGCAGTGCACTTCAGGCAGGCGGACCCAGGCCCATACCCCCCTACCTGTTACATTTGTAGAGGAAACAGCGAGCCCTCCAAAACCCACCAGAAACCCACTGTACCCACATCTAGGTGCTCCCCTTCACCCATAAGGGCTATGGTAGTGGTGTACAGTTGGGGGTAGTGGGGTTTTTTTTCGGGGGGGGGGGGGTTGGGGGGCTCAGCACACAAGGTAAGGGAGCTATGTACCTGGGAGCAATTTCTGAAGTCCACAGCAGTGCCACCTAGGGTGCCCGGTTGGTGTCCTGGCATGTGAGGGGGACCAGTGCACTACGAATGCTGGCTCCTCCCATGACCAAATGGCTTGCATTTGGTCGTTTCTGAGATGGACGTCCTTGGTTTTGAAAATCACTGAAAATCAGAAACGTTCAATTCTAGGGACGACCATCTCTAAGGACAACCAAATTTCAGGATTTGGACATCCCTGACTGTATTATCAAAACGAAAGATGGACGTCCATCTTGTTTCGACAATACGTTTCCCCGCCCATGGATCGGGACGTTTTGCGAGGACATCCAAATCGAAATATGGACGTTCTTTTTGAAAATGCCCCTTCACATGTACTCAGTAAAACAAACTGTAGAAATGTCATTGTATTTCCTATCTATAGTAATTTTATTCAAGATACTAAAAATTGTAAAATAAAGAGCTTTGATGGTTAGACAAGATATGGCTAGTTATTTAGATTAAAATGCATGTGTATGGCACCATTATGGAATCCTATAGCATGTCTATGTGGTGAGATGGAAGACAAAAAAGAAGAAGATTATAGTCTACAGTGCTACTTTATTTCACTAATGAGCACCTAAGTCATAACTACTGTGGTGCCTGAACTTAGCCACAAGGGTTGTGCCAAGGGCTTACAGTAATGAAATGCAGACTTTCATGCACACATTAAAAAACAAAAACTCAACTTTGCTTTCATTTATTTAAGTACAATATCTAAAACTTTGAAAAATATGTTTGTAGAAGCTGCATGTTCTTGTTATTATGGATGTACACACAGCACTGAATACTTAGGTCCCAAATGGAAATTTATGGGCAGTTCTGCATACAGCAATGGCATTTCTGATGCATATCTTCAGATTCTAGAAAATCTTGAACTTTGACACAATGGTATAGCTTATGTGTATGAACTTTTTATTAGATCACTGTGGTAATACAGTTATTAAGCAAGCAGTAGGATAGCATTAACTGTTTACTGGTCACTAGTTATTATAGCAGGCAATAGTCAACTGGGTAACACGCTCAGACTTCTTTTACCTGCTTATTAGAACACTTTTGTAAGGCAAATTGTATTCAGTAATGGAAAAGTCACCATTTTGGAAGAGTGTAGTGACCTGAAATGATTACTCCTTCCCTGGTGAGAATAAACTGCATCTAATAAACATCATATAACATGTTTAGTTCATTTCAGGGGCGGTGAAACCTCTTTGTTTGGGAGGGCCAAACAAGCCAAGTTCTGTTCCTGTCTCCCCCCCCCCCCCCCCACCCATCGGTTGATGCTGGGTGGGGCATAAAATTGGTAGGACCATGGCTCTTGTGCCTCCCCCCTCCCCAATTATATTACCTATGGTCCATTTATGAGTGAATTTTGCTAGAAAAGATTGGTCAAGTTATTCACTACACTGAAACAGAACACTTAGGCTGATTTTTTTTGATAGCTGTCATTGACTCATGGTATCAGTTCCTCAAAAAAATCATTGCAGATCCCAATGGATTAACTGAGCATGTAGAAAGATCATATCTTCTCACTTTTACTAGATAAAATTCAACTGTAAATCACAGAATAGCCTTATGTCACAACTCAAAGGTTACATTTTCTACAGGATGACCCTTTATGGTTGAAGGGGCCCACATTATCTTTTATTTCAGACTTTTTTCCCCCATTTGACTGTAATTGTCCAAGTGCCTTTGTGATGTCATTAGCCACTATGAAATCACTGGGTCATGATGGTTTAATTCATTTGATACACAGCACTTTCATGTGGAAACAATAAGGCGGTTTACGATTTTCAAATATAAAAAGAGAAAAGGAACTCCATTATATAATAGGATAGAAAGAGAATAAGAAAGATACAATCAAACAGAGAGGATTAATCAGTCAAGTTAAGTCAGGGAGCATGCATGAGGGAAAGCTGCTAGCATCATTAGTGCTGTATGATTGGTCAGCGGTGCTCTGTTGCGTTTCTACAGTCTAGAACAGTTCTTAAAGTTCTAAAAACCAAAAATTACATCCGACTTATCCTGTAACATTGTTTGATGGTTGCTGAAATAAAAACTTTTACAGACTAGTTATTGAATCCATATATATATATATGCATCTCCATATAGATTTTAAGCTATGTAAATTATTTATATAGACGTTGGAGCAGTCGTCTTACCCTTTGTTTTGTTTTGATCAATGCAGTAATTAGTTTCTCTCTTGATTACTTTTTTCAGCTGTGGGGGCTACTGCGGTGTATCCCATAGATCTGGTGAAGACTCGAATGCAGAACCAGCGCTCTTCCTTTGTGGGAGAGCTGATGTACAAAAACAGCTTTGACTGCTTTAAGAAAGTTCTTCGCTACGAAGGTTTCTTTGGCCTGTACAGAGGTGAGGGAAGAAATAGTTAACAGGTATCATACAACCACAATAACTCTTGGTGGCTCTGATCCTGCACTACATGTTCTTCAAACAACATCTGTTCCTGTAGCCCAACTTTTATACAAGTCTTGGGGCCAAACATTTTTCATTTTGTTTGGTTTTCTGTGTTTTGGGGAATTTTCAGCTTTGTTTTCTTTTTTGTTTTAGCCAGTATTGTAAATAGTTGTTCATTATCAGGAAAGAGAGTGCATTATTTATGACACGGGAAAGAATTTAATACTTTGGGTTTTTTTCTCATCATTTCAAGGGAAAACATTTTGTTTCAAATGAATTCACATCCCTAATATGAAACAAGAGTATCGGATTTTAGGTTTCACTCATTAATATCTATTAAACTCCCCAGGTTCAATATAAGTAAGGTGGTCTTTACTAAGCCACGGAAGGGTTTTTAGCTCATGGTAGAAATCAGCTGGTAGTAAACGCTGAGATGCCCATTATATTCCTATGGGTGTCTCAGTGTTTACCACCAGCTGATTTCTACCACAAGTTAAAAATGCTACCGCGGCTTAGTACCTAAGTAAATAAATAAAATGGGTGTATATTGGATAAACACCGAGGGGAAAAAACTCTCACCCTTTCCTTGCCTGCCTTGGATCCTCCGCTCTGTTTTTGTACTTTTTCAGTGAGAATAACTCCTCAATTGCAAGCATGTATGTATTTAATTCAACAAGATAAGATAGCAAGTGATACCATGCTGCCCTCCAGAAAGTAGGTAATTGCCTGAAAAGGAAATACACTTTAGATCAGAAGCCTTAAGCATAAATCAGTTGCAGTCTATGAACCCGTCATCTGGTTGGGCTTATCGATTCCAACATATTACAATGTCCATTTCACGTCATCACTTTGAATCTCCTCCTAACTGTCTGCAACCTGTTATCACCAACCCAGTTTTTGAACCAGAACTAGCCTCTATTTAGCTGAAAAATGAACACCTAAATTTACAGTGTACAAATAGCGAGATATAGAAGCCCTAACATAGTAAGTGACGGTAGATAAAGACCTGAATGGTCCATCTGGTCTGCCCAACAGTCATATTCATTATCAATTCAAGATTAAATCAACAATGAATGTGATATTTTATACTTGATCATTGTCTATTCTTTGGTGTTTCTGGGACATAGACCATAGAAGTCTGCCCAGCTCTGTCCTTATGCTTCAACTAGTGGAGTTGCCGTTAAAGCCTACTCTCCGCATCTCATCATTAGCCCTAAAATAACTAAGTGTTAAAAACAAATTTCACTTTAAAATTCTTTTGTAGATTGTTCATGTAAGAAGTGACTTAGAAACAGTTCAGTGAGAAAAGGTATACTCTGAAAGTTTCTGGTCTTTCAGTGCAGGACCCCTGTATTAAGCATTTTCCCAACGGACTCAAAGGGGGTAGTTCTATAAAATAGACCCCAAACCGTTATGTACATATTGATTGCACAAAGGGCTGGATTCTATATAAGGCACCTAAAAAAATCGGTACTGAAAAAAACCCGCTTAAGTAGTATTCTGAAAACCGCGCCTAAAGTTTGGTGAGGTTTATAGATTTAACGCTTAAGTGGAGAGGTTGTGTGTAAACTTAGGCACCGCCATTTACCCCAACGAAAATGTGCAGTAAATGCTCGTGCCTAAATTTATGCACATACGTAACTCAAAACCATGCCCCAAAACGCCCTTGACCCTTCCATTTCCGCACTCCAATTTTTGGATCGCTCCTAAGTTTACATGCGTAAGTCCCAATTAAATCTAATTAATGCCACTAATTGCTTGTTAAAAACCAATTATTGGCACTAATTGACTCAATAAATTGTTCACACAAATTGGGAATGTGGCTAAATTTGCACACTCAGTTTTTGGCGACTTTTCTAGAATCGGGGGAAAATTATTTAGAATAATGGTATTTACGCACATATCTTCACATACGCATGTAAATGCCGACATTCTGCCTAATTGCTAATTTGTAAGAGGGGTGACATATGGGCAGAATACTGTAAGTTACATATGCTTGTGCCTAAATTACAACAATTCTGTGGCAGAGGTAGATGCTGGTGCCTAACTTTTAAGCACATATAGACCCGGTTATGTAAGTATTTTATACAGGAACTTAGGTGCCTGCATTCTTTATAGAATAGACTCCTACCTTCTGTAACGCATCACTGAGATAGGGAGAGGAAAGCCAGGAATCAGCTGAGGTATATAGCCTTATATCAGTTTTGAAACTGGGCAGTGTAGAGGGCCAAAGCAGTAAGCTTGGGTTACAGCTGTGCACTGATGGCTTAGTGCAGAGCAGTGGAGTAGCCAGACCTTGATGTGGGAGGGACGACACATTTTGGCCCTCCACCCCGCTGCTTCACATACCTTGGCTGGCGGAAGTCCCCAACCCCCGCAGCTGAAGCATTTGTGCAGCACTTATCTCCACCAAATTGCTTGCCCTGCTGTTTCCCTCATGTCACATACACAGTCGTTTTAATGAAATTGAGCATGCGCAAAGTGTCGCTCATACTCGGTTTCACTAAAACAAGCATACACACGACGTGAGTGAGAAGAGAGCAGGGCAGGCAATTCGGCAGAGAGCCATAGACTAGTGTTGGACAAACGCTTCAGCTGGTGCAGGTTGGGGACCCCCACCAGCCAAACCAGGGGCCTCGGAGTCAATTTAGCTGGCCCAGGCCCCCGTGGCCCCCTATAGCTACGCCACTGGTACAGAGTTTCCTAATGCAAGCATAATACCAAACATTTGCTTGATGGTACAGTAAACGTTCAAACAGGACCTAAGCAAAATTTGGTCATTAACCTGGGAGAGCTCAGCGGCTGAATGCAAACACGGTTCTAGTGCTGCATGTGTGTCTGAGCAGAAAAGCATGTTAATCAGCGGCCATTTTAGGTAAATCTCTTATATCTTCTTCCATAACGACTGAAGCAAGGAATTCATTCAGTCTCTCCACTATGGCCTTGTCCTCCCTGAGTGCCCCTTTTGCTCCTTCATGATCTAACAGTCCCACAGATTCTCTGTCACAGGCTTTTTGCCTCTGATGTACCTGAAAAAGTTGTTACTGTGAGTTTGCCTCTATGGCAAGTTTCTCTTCATATTCTCTGTTAGCCTTCTTTATCAAAGCTTTGCATCTAACTTGCCAGTGCTTATGTTGCTCCTTATTTTCTTCATTTGGGTCCTTTTATCCATTCTTTGAAGAATGTTCTTTTGGCTCTAATAGCTTCTTTCACTTCACCTTTTAACCATGCTTTCCTTTCCACCTTTGTAAATACGTGGAATGCATCTGGTCTGGGCTTCCAAGATGGGGTTTTAAAAAAATATATTATTGAAATTTTACATTATAAACCAAGCATCCACTTGTAGATACATTTTCAATAAGAAAAAGGAATAAAATCCAGTATATAAGAAATAAACATCTCTTAAGTCCAGTCCTCCATATAAATATGGTATTTTTGAACAACATACATGCCTGATTTAAAGTCCTAACCTTTGTAGCCAATCTTTTTTTAGCTTCTTTTTAGCCATTTTCCTAGTTTTATGATAGTCAAATGCTGTTATTGTTGATTTCTTGCATCTGTACTTTGGGCATAACGCATATATAAACATGCAGAGCAGCTACACTTAAGTATTGTCTTCTGTAAGCAGTATGTTTCTTCTAGCAAAAAAGGTGTCGGTACTCAAATGTCAGGCCACCCTTCAGGGATGAGGTGATCACTGAGAGACTCACCTCACAATATCCAGGACCCCTGCAACCAGTCACAGAATCTATGACAAGGCAGAATTGGTGTGTAGAGCCTGAACTCTTTCATTAAAACTTGGGGACCATGCGCCAATTTCAGCACACAATGGAAAAGGTGCCGGTACTCAGTACCCCCAAGTACCCCCTCAAAAAAAGCCCTGTTTGTAAGCATGACTGTTCTAGTTTGTTCTGAAAATCAGAAAGAACTGTGCATAACCCTGAAGACTCCTCTTCAGAATTTAGTTTCCACACCTTGCTGGAACATGCAGATCCTCGACTGTGAAGCAGGGCTTTAGTTTTCAGAGCATGTGTACTGTACTTACTGGCACATGAAAGACATTGAGAGGTGTGTCTCTGGGAATTTTGTCTAGCGCTTTTTAAAAAAAACCTCTGCACTGTAAAGCCGAGTTTTTCTTTTTAAAAAGGATCAGAGACTTGGGTGGGAGGGAAACGTTTCTTTGTGATATCTTCAGCCCTCTTTGTATTTAATAACTACCTTTCTGCGGCAGAATAAGCCTGAAAATTACAGACAGAACATGTTAGAAGAAAGCAGAGATCCTGCAGGCTTTAGCTGCCGTTCTTTCTCGTTGTATGCAGGGTTACTTTAGCTTTCATGGCGGGGATGAGTGGGGAATGCAGATCGGGTAATGCTGTAATGGGGTGAGTGAATTTAGGGATTGTTGGCCTGTATTAGCATTGCAGAGGAGATTGTCAACGCTAATACTGTTATTTTTTGCTTTTTTTTCCTCTGAAACTCATGAACATAATTGGGTTCACACCAATGAAAATCAAATTTGTAATTTATGAATTACTAGTTAGGTACTTTCATAAGTCAGTTTGGCTTCTTTGTAATATACGCATAGAAAGAAAAATGCTACCAAGAAGAACGTGAGTAATAAATCATTATGTATAGGATATCAGCAGTTAGAAACCTAAAATTTGAGAGAGTGTAACAACACCAGTCTGCAAGGATATGAGTGATTAGCAGACTTTAGTTCTGTCATTCTGGAAAGAAGGAAAGACTGCCATCTACTGACCAGCCTCATATGTGCGCTGTTTGGAGTAACAGATTCAGTTTCCAGCCCTTGATTGCTCAGTGGGACTGTAGGTTCACATGTAAATTTACTGGCTGCCAGGTGGTGAGAAATCACTTAGCAGTGTCTTCAAAGCCTGGAGTAAGATCAGAAAACTGTGTGGAATAGCTAACAAAGATGCAAAACAGGTAAGCAACAACTTTGTAAGTGTAGCTAAGCATTGTGAATTGAGGGTAAAAATCCTATTCAAAAGATTTGTTTTGGTAATTTTGGGAGTTAGCATATAAATCTTAGATTTTAAAAATTCCCTTCTTTGCCAACTTAGCTGGGCAAAAACATCAGGCTAAAAAGCAATTTGGGCTTTCTGTAGCTGTGACCTTTGTTTAAAGGGATAGCACCAAGTATCAGTGCTGGACAGCTCAACGTGACCAAATAACTTTAGTTGCAGCTAAGGACTGTTCTAAAGTTAACCAGATATTTTTTTTCTGATTAATTTTAGTGGAATACATTCAATGGCATTTTAACTGGATAGTTAAATTTATCACTGACCATTCTACACAGTTTCAGCTCTCTTGTTGCTCTGAAATCCATGAAAGGATCTAGCAGCATCCCGTTCACTCAGCAGAGGAACACATCACTAGGCCACATGGCAACTTTTACCCCAAGGCTAAGGAAAAATGAATAAAGAATGGATAGAGAGATGGCTGGGGAGGAAGTGACAGGTCACAGGGTATGCGTGTGAAGGGGTTGTACCTAGTGAGTGAACAACACTATGAGAGGTCTTTCGAACAGCAACCAAAGTAAAATGTACCTCTTGGGACCCATGGAGATATTGGAGGTCATTTTAGAAGCATTTACCCTTAGAAATAATATCATTTATCAAACTTGTTATACCAGGCAAATCAAAGCTGTTTACAATAAAAATAGTCAATAATAAAAAGCAAGGAAAAGGAATGACAATTTGTGGATAGGAAAGAACTAACTACCTAAGTCCATGCTAACACGTGACATTCAGAGAATTAAACAAAAAAAAACATATATACAAAGACAAGAGAAGTCAAACAAAATTCAGTTAAAAACAAATATACAAAAAGTAGTCTGTTCACCCTGGTCTCTCATTGCAAAACAGTCCAGACCTAGATTGCGAAAGCTTGTTGAAAAAGGTGGGTTTTCAATAGAACATAGAAAGACGTATAGGATGTTTCGAGCCAAAGGTGGTGTGGTAATGAGTTCCATAATGCCGGTGAGGTGAAATAGAAAGCACTGGATCTAGATCTAGTTTTTAAAGGATGTGTAGATTGCATACATATGTAAATGGTGTTTTCTGAAAGCCGCTTTTTACATATATGGATGCCAAGGATTTCTGTGGGGACATGGTTTGGACTGGCTGAAAAATTATGGGGTTTATGTACAGTCGGTGGTGCTCAACGTTTTGCTGACTGCCGCTTTTGTTACACTTGGAAATTCAATGCTGGGCTACGTCCAGGCTCTAGCATTGAATTTCCGGGTATACAGAGCTGGCAAAAACTTATCTGGTTAAGTATGATATTCAGCACTTAACCGGCTATGGCGAACAGCATAAAGATAAGACTGATTTATGTGGTGACCTTGGCTGGCTATGTGGGGGACATTCCAGGGACGGAGTCAGCCTTTGGCTGGTTAAATGCTAACTGGCCAAGGGCTGACTCCGCCCCTGAAACACCCCCAAAATAGCCAGCTTTGAGTTGGGCATTAACTGGACATTTTCAGCAGTATTAACCAGTTAAGTCCAGCTGAAAATGACCTTTTTAGCCCTGGAGAAGTGATTTAACCATCCAGGAGCCCAGTTAAATCACTTTGATTATTGATCCTTATATATATAATTCACATTTTACAATGCGAGTACACCTATTTAAAAATATTTTTTGCAGTGGCTTCTGTACCTGCTCCAAGATATGTGCAAGTGGCAGCTACCTGAATGTTTAGACCTAGAGTCTCTGTCGGCGTTTCAGAAGCAGTAGTGCTAACTTCTTTGGTATCTTAACACCACCTCAAAAATTCCTTTAAAAGAGATATTTACCTCAGCTCCTTAATTAGCTCTTCTTGTATGTGCAGCTTGTAACATCCAGCACATATACATTCATTCAGGTATTTATATATACCACTTAGACCAAAGCAGTTTATGGTTTCATTTTACAGGTACTGAATCTGTCCCTAGTGGGCTCACAGTCTAAGTAGTACATTGTACTACTGTTGTACCTGGGGCAATGGAGGGTTAAGTGGCTTGCTCAGGGTCAAACGGAGCTGCAGAGGGAATTGAACCTGGTTCCCCAGGATCTCAACCCACTGTCGACCATCAGGTAGCAGCGGAACTTGAACCTAGTTCCCCAGGTCTGCAACCCGATACACTAACCACGCTGGTTGGAAGAAGGGTAGAGAGAGATGATGAGTGGAAAGTTGGAGAGACAGAAGATGCTGGGGAGAAAGGGGGAGACTGGCTGTAAGGATGGAAAGCGAAAGAGGAGAGATGATGAATGGGAGAGAGAAAGAAGGAAGATGCTGGAAGAATGGGGACAGAAAGAGGGGAGACACTGGATGGAAGGATGCAGAGAGAAGACACTGAAGGAATATGGAGAGAAAGAAGGAAGACGCTGGATAGAAAGGTAGGGAGAGATGGGAGAGAGGAGATGCTGGATGGAAGGATGCAGAGAGAAAGAGGGGGGAGACGAAGGATGGAGAGAAAAAGAGGGGAGACGGATAGAAGGGTAGAGAAAGAGGGGCGATGGATGGAAGGATGCAGAGAGAAAGGGGGAGACACTGGAAGGAGGGGGACATACTGAATGGAAAAGGGTAGAGAGGCACTGGATGGAAGGAAGGGGAGAGAGATGGAGACGATGGAAGGATCGGGAGAAAGGGTAGAGTTGAATGGAAGGATGGGTAGAGTTGGATGGAAGGATGGGGAGAGAACAAGGTAAGATGCAGGATGGAGGGTTAGGGAGAGAAAGAGAAGATGTTGGATGGAAAGAAAAGGGAGCGAAAGAGGAGACATAGGGTGGAAGGATGCAGAAAGAAAGAGGGGGAGGAAGAGGGAAGATGCCAGGATGGAAGGGTAGGGAAAGAAAGAGGGGAGATGCTGGATGGAAAGCGGGATAGAGTTAGTGAAAGACTGGAGAATAAGAGGAAAGGGCTTAGGGGAGAACAAAGGCGAGGGAAAGATAAAAAGCCTTAGGTAGATGAAGCTTAAAGAGGTAAGTTAAATATTGGATAGCAAGAATGAATTAAATCTGGACAGAGAGGCAGAGAAATAAATTGAAAGAAAAAGAAAAATAAGAAATGGATAGGAATCCCTGGCAAGAGCTCTAAACTCTCTTGCCAAGGTTTCCTATCCATTTCTTATTTTTCTCTTTCCTTTTTCCTTCAATTTATTTCTCTGCCTCTCTGTCCAGATTTAATTCATGCTTGCTGTCATCATCTCTCTCTACCCTTCTTCCATCCAGCGTGGTTAGATGAAGGAAATCAGAAGCAAGAGACTGGGACCAACACAATTAGAAAAAGTAAATGGCCAGACAACAAAGGTAAAGAAAATAATTTGATTTTTAATTTAGAATAAAGTAATATGGTATCTGTGTTAATAAAGATTAATAAATAGAAATAAGACACAAAATAGAAAATAAGGTGACACTTTTATATTGGACTAAAGTTAATACATTTTTGACTAACCTTCAAATACCAACACTTCCTTCCTCAGGTCAGGAGAGGATACCATAACAGCAATATACTGTCCTGATCTGACCTGAGGCAGGAGGTTTTGGCCTCTGAAAACTCATTGAAAAAGGTATTAGCATGAAATGAGCCTATGCCAGAGGGTCGGCATCGGTGGCTGAAGCATGCTGCTGACTTCTGTACTGTTCAGACAGCATGATAGGGGCTCATGCAGTGGACCTCTTCAGCTAACGGGGCTTGGGCATCTCCGCCAGCAGTTCAACTAGTGCCACAATTTTGGAGTAGGCTTAAGCTCAAAGTGGGGGGGGGGGGGGGGGGGGGTCAAGGCCCCCTCACGGTTATTCCCTTGGAGAGAATAGATGCTGGATAGGGTTGTAATAGAGTGAACTGAAGCACTTTCTCTTACCTATCACTGCTGTCAATGGTATAAATAAAATATTTTTGGAGTGGGTGTGAGGTGTGGCAGAGTAGGGCAGGGCTTGGGGCGTGTACTAAAAATCTCCCCCTAAAATCGGAACCCCTTGGCAGCTGTGCACAAGTGCATATGCATACATTATCTAGCTCTCTTTTCTAGTTCTTCTGTCTTGCTGCTTATGTGCTCATTCAGGCAGTGGCCCCACCCCCCACCAGGTCTGCCCACCATCATGTAACATTCTGGCATTTGCTGCCAGTTCTTTCCCTCAGCCGACAGCAGACCCCTCACACTTTCCCTCATTCTTCAGTCCTAATCCCTTTAACAATCTCCCCCACCCCTAAACACTCACTAGTTCCACTGATTCTCTCAAAGACCCTGACAGAGCTCCCACAGACGGTACTTGCAGCTGAGCCCACCTTCCTGTGACTAGAAGCCTTCTCATTGGCTGGATCCTACCACAGCCTCTGCATTGGAAAGGAGGGCTGTTGAAGACCTGTAGTGGGCTAAAATCTGAAAAATGTCCACACTCTTAGTCATCCTTCTGGCTTTGAGACAGGTAGTTTACAAATTTTTAGAATCCCTGAAAAAATCCAGGGTAGTTGGCAAACCTAGCTTCTGAATTGTGAACACATCTGGCAGGGTCCCCCTATCCTTTTGGGCCCAAAACACATGCCTATTTTGCCTATGCCTTAATCCAGCTCTGGTAAGAAGGAGCCTTATAGTGATAAAATGAAATGGACAGTGTTATATGAGTTAGGGTTGTTTGTCTGAAGCCACTGGTGAGCTCGTAGATGGGGCGTGATTTATGTGTAAGATTTTTGATCAAATGAACTTAGGGGGCCTTTTACTAAGCTGCGGTAAAAGGGGACCTGCGCTAGCATCAGCATGTGTTTTTGACATGTGCTGGGGCCCCCTTTTACTGCAGTGGGTAAAAGGCTGTCTTCTGGGGGGAGGGGAGGGGAGCACTTATTGCCACCCATTGAAGTGGTGGTCAAGCCTCCTGCACTAACCTGGTGGTAACCGGGCACAGTGCGGTGCTGCCCAATTACTGCTGGGTAATCACTGGTGCTTTAAAAATGGAAAATATTTTTGTAGCGCCAGAAATGACACGCCGGGCTCCTGCGTTGGTTCTGGATTGGCACATGGCAAGCCTTTAGTAAAAGGGCCCCTTAGAAATTCTAAATGTAGGTGCAATCCCACATTATAATGGGGATTACTAGATCTGCTGAGACACCCCTCCCTGGAGTCACTGTGAGGAAGGAACTGGTTGGAAAGGGAAAATGAGCAGCCCAACCCCAAGGGAGTGTTTGTGGGAAAAGTGCTGAGGGAAATGTATTGGTTATTGAATAACAGTAGGGGTGGAATTTGGAGGTGATAAACGCTGTTACCTCTACGCCCTTCCCCCCAGGACCCTTGTGGAAAGGGAGTATCCTGGATGGGGTCAGTAACCTAACCATGAAGTGGAGGAGTGCTCCAGATAGAAGGCAGGGGAGCCCAGCCTAGGAGCAGGAGCAGGGAAGGAGCCTGTTTGGAGCCAAAGGTAGTAACCCTGAAAGGTAGACCTTTGGGAGAGTGTGGACAGACAGGGAGGTCTGGTCCATAGTGGAGATCGCTTGCTGTACCAGTGCTGCAGGCACAGCCTTAGATTGTTCACCCAAAAAGGATGGGTAATGGACTGCAGGAGTTACAAATGGACTATTGAATTTACACCAAAGTCTTGAACTGGCACTTAACCTCATTTTGAATAAGGTATCTAATTGGATACAAATTGACTTGGATACCTAAAGAATTTTTTGCCTCCAGAACGTATATGAAGTCTGGGTGAACTGCCTGTTGCAAAGTTTAAGTGAAGTTCATGTTTGGTATAAAACCTGGACTGGAGTATTTCTTTAAGTGAGAGTGCAATTTATTTGTTCCTGGACTAACAAAGAAAAGGTAAAGAATAAAAACCTGGCTTAACACTCTACGGCCTACTGGAGTAAGTCCGGCCCCAGCCTGCGCCCAGCTCAAATTGGACATTTTTCAGAGTTTTTCCGGAGGCAAAAAATTCTTTAGGTATCCAAGTCAATTTCAGTGAGTAAAGAAGCTAAGAAATGTTTGTTTTTGTAGCCTGGACTTGGGTGCTGACCCGTGAAGAACTAACTAGTTCTCGAACTGTGTAATGAGTCCAGGGTTACATAGGTGTTATTTTTTAGGTAACTAGGTATTTTTGGAAGGTAAAAATAGGTGCTTAATGGTGGTGTCATGGCTTGAACAGTAGTTTGTTTGTTTTTTTACCTGTATCTTTAGTTCTGAGTAAATTTTCAGTTGATTCAGTTTAGTAAAGCTCAATTCAGTTTTGTTTCAACCTTTTAAATCCTTTTCTTAAAAATGAATAACAGAAACTGTGTAAAAATGTTGTAAAAACCTTTACAGCCCAAGCATATTCTACCTCCTAAAACAGTTCTCCAACAGTCCCACTACTCACTCTTCTTCTCCCCCCCCCCCCCCCCCGAAACAGTTTTTTTCAGCAGTCTCTACTCTTCTAGCACATCTCCTCAACACTTTCTGCGTTCTTTCACCTAGTCAATCCTTGCTGTCACTTCCCTCCAGAAACCAGCTGCCTTTTTGGAGATGGAGGTCTTATTCCTTTATCAGTGGTTATGCTGTCTTAAGAACTGAAGACTGAACCAGTGTGTGCTGTACCCCCAGACCTCAGAATGGTACCATGCTAGCTCAGTACTCAGTATACACTTCTCAACAGCATAGTTGGGCCTTGAATTGGCCCTGCTTGCAATTGCAGAAGATTTGCAGAGCAGGGTGGTATTCATTGGTTAAAAACTAATCAACCTAATTTTGACTGGGCATTTTTTTTTTAAATCGGGGTTTATCAGTTTTAACTGGTAATCTGAAGCCCTCTTTATGTACAGTTGTCAAATGAATGTGTTAATACAGTCCTCCAATCACAAGCTATAAGGGGGCTGATAAACTGGGGAGATTTGGGGGCAGAAGTGAGTCTGGTGAATAATTTGAATGATTGTTAAAGTGTTTTGGACATTAAGATCCAGCCAAACCCTTTGCTTTCAGAACATCTTCCATCATTGGTTAATTTGTTTTGAGAAGTCATAATATCTAGGCTACATTTTTTTTCTTCGCATGTCTTTGGTTTGTTGTTTTATCATGTTTAATTAATTAATGTATTTATTTTTGATTCATTGGGGGTCCTCTGGGGTTCCTGCTATTTTGTGTTTTTTTTTCATCATCATAAATGTCATGTTCTTGCCGCTGTTAGTCTTTTCTCTTGAACATTTCTTTTAAATTCCCTTCTGAAATCCACTTTTCTGTTGAGGATTTGGTTGAACCCAGGCCTGGCTTAAAATGCTGGTAATTTCTTGTGTTTTTGAATATTATTTTCCACCATGCTAGAAATGTGCCTCTTTCGGTCCAAAATGTGCATTTGAAAACTCTTGAAAATAAGTATTAAAAAAAAAGTGTTGTGTGACTTGAAAGGTGTCTGTAGTAGGAACATTTGCTTTTCTAATAAGGTGCTGTGTTCTGTCTTTGATATTTGTTTCTGTTATTCCCTTTTTAGTTATTAATCAGAAAAATGAATGGCCTTTTGTTGACCTTATAATAAAGCTGAATTTAGTATGTTTCTACCATTAATTGGGTGTGGCAGCACAGCCCATAGATGGGAAGTCAGATCTGTGTGAACTGGAAGATTCAGCTGTGAATGCCACCTCCACTCCTCACCCTGTGAATTGTAGAATGTTGCTTTCTTGCCCTTGAATGTAGGCACAGAGCCATGTGATTTATCAGTTCAGACCTGTGTGGATGGGCATCAAACATATAAACGGCAAGTGACCGACTCACCTGCAAATGCGCAGTAGAGTCGGAACTCTGAGAGTGTAGAAGTCCAAACCCCGCCTCCACCAGCAGTACAGCCCAATAGGGAGGAGGGCTTGGACATGGGGGTGGAAATCAGAGGAAGAGGGAGCAGGGAGGGAAGGAGGGGGCGGTACTGAGGGAAACAGACGCTGTGGGGAGGGCATGGGAGAGAGCAGGGTTGGTGGATGGGGGAGGCCATAGGAAAATAAAAAACTAGCCCGTTGTTACGGGCTTAACGGCTAGTCAGTTTATAAGCAATACAAATGATTATTGCTGTCTCACTAAAGTGAAAACAATGTAATGAAACTAGGACCTTACATCTGTGTGGAAAAACCCACTGTAGATTACAATACAATAGAATATTATTTCTTATAACTGGGGCTTTTTTTGAGGGGGTACTTGGGGGTACTGAGTACCGGCACCTTTTCCATTGTTTGTGAAAATTGACCCATGGTCCCCAAGTTTTAATGAAAGAGCTCAGGCTGTACACACAAATTCTGCCTTTTCATAGACTCTGTGACTGGTTGCAGGAGTGGGGGCCTGGTTATTGTGGGGTGAGTCCCTCAGTGATCACCCTACCCCTGAAGGGTGGCTTGGCATTTGAGTACTGGCACACCTTTTTCACTAGAAAAAACACACTGCTTATAACCCACAAGATTCCATTTCAGTTGGTTTGATGTGGTTTACAGCATAAGAAGCTAGCCATTTCTAGGAGTTTACATCAGTAGCATTAGGCTTTGTTAATCCAGAAAGATTACACTTCCTAAAAAAAGACCTGGTATGATTACATTGCCACCTTTTGACTGAAGTGGTTATTTTCAGTCCTTTTCGGGAAAGGGCAACAGCACTGAAACCTCTTTCACTGCCCTAAATGATAATATTATAGAAACAGAGAAAAATGAAAGCTTATCCAGTTTGCCCAACCATGCCATCTAGTATCCCTTCCTCTCTCTCTTAGAGATCCTTTGTACTTGTCTTGAGCTTTGCCTGAATTCAGATAGTCTTCATCTTCACCACCTCCACCAGGAGGCTGTTCCATGAATTCACTACCCTTTCCATGAAGAACTATTTCCTTAGGTACTCCTGAGTCTGTCCTCATCCTAAGCCCCCTAATTCCAGAGCTTCCTTTCACTTGAAAGATAATCACCTTCCGTGCATTTATGCTACAGAGGTATTTAAACATCTCTATTATATTTCCCCTCTCCTGCCATTCTTCCAAAGTACTGTATACATATTGAGAATCCTTAAGTCTGCTTCCATAAGCTTTATAGACCACTGACCATTTTAGTAGCCGCCTTCTGGACTGACTGCATCCTGTTTATATCTTTTTGAAGTTGCAGTCTCCAGAACTGCACACTGTACTCCAAATAAGGTCTCACCAGAGACTTATACGATGGCATTATCACCTCCTTTTTTCCTCCTGTGTTGTACCAAATGGATTTACTAATGAACTTCACACATTTATTATTTCTTATATACATATTTTATAAAATTGTTTCTGTGATTTTAATAAATGGAGGAAAAGGACCTCGGTTGCCCTCAATCTCACTGGAGAGAGGGGGCAGTAAATCTCAAAAGGCCACCTAAAGTTAGGGGCCAGGATGCTGTGTTCTAAACATGAGTTCTATACTGGCAATTTTATGCATAATTGCCATTATAGAATACTAGCATAGGCACCTAAATTTATGCACCAGCACTTCTACTAGCTCAGTGGCTGGTCAGTTCTGCACATAACTGATAGTATTCTGTAACCTTAGTATGTGAGTGGTGGGCACACTCCTGACCGGCCCATGCCCTTCCCAGGTCCACATCCCTTGTGTACTTGCACGCTATGGAATTTTCACACTAAGAGGTCCTTTTACTAAGGCACACTAAATGATAAGTTGCTCATAGGAATATAATAGGCATCTTATCATTTAGCGCATGCTAAACCTGTTAGCATGTCTTAGTAAAAGGACCCATAAGGTGTGTTGTTTGTACCAACTACATGCAGTTACACGTGTAACTGCAAATTAGTGCCAGTTAGCATCAGTCAACACCAGGGGCAGACTGACCATTGGGACAACAAGGCATTGCCGGAGGGTCCATAACAGTTGGAAGCCAACTCTCCCCTGCCTTCCATTTATTTTAATAATTTTGGATAGGTGGTTAGGGGTCTATGACCCTTAGTTCGCAGGGGCTCAGATCACTGTCAGTCTGCCCCTGGTCAATGCCAATTATAGCCAATTATTGGTTGTTGTTTAATTAGGAATTAGGTTGCACGTGTAACTGATAATTGTTCTGGAACTTGCACATGCAACTTTGTACATTAAGGGCCCTTCTTACTAAGCTGCGCTGTATATTCCTATGGGTGTCTCTAGCGTTAGCGCATGCTAATTTTTAGTATGTTCTAAAAACACTAGCGCATCTTAGTAAACAGGGCCCTAAATGTAAAATTGTGCACCAAGTTTAAAGAATGAGGGCGTGGATGTCTCTGCACACCTTAAGCACCTCACAATCTTAAATTTGAAATAAAGCCTCTATTATATTTAAGTTAAATTATGGAGGCTTTTCTGGACCAATGAATAAGCCTGTTAAGCCCAAAGGAAACGCTGTGATTCAATGCAATTGAGGGCGACTGAAGTCCTTTTCCTCCTTTTATTGAAATTGTACATTAAAAAAAAGCTTTTAAATATGTAAGAAATAATAAATTTGTGAAGTTGATTAGTTAGACCCATTTGGTTGTTATGAGTATCATATGATATGCACAAAAGCCATGAACAAAAATGCAGCATTAGTGCGCACTCAGCAGAATACACTGAAGCATGGGATGAGGGAGAGGGACATCGGTTGGGGTGTGATTGCTAAAGCAGGAAAAGAAAACATTGTTCTATCTGACACTGAACGCCTACCATGCTACTACTACTACTACTCATCATTTCTGTAGCGCTACTAGACGTACGCAGCGCTGTACACCTGAACATGAAGAGACAGTCTGTGCACGACAGATCTTACAATCTAATTAGGACAGACAAACAGGACAAACAAGAGATAAGGGAATATTAAAGTGAGGATGATATGGTGAGTACACATAAGTGCACCTTTCATGCATAAATGCACAGAGAAGCAATACATCTGTGTGTAAGTGTACTATGCACTATTCTGTCAGACAGTGTGTGAATTCTGTAGTACATAAGTGAAAGGAGGCATACTTGTGGGCGGAGCATGGTAGGTATTTACTGTAAGGATAGTAATATAGATGTTGAAAGATTTTAGATTTTTATATATACCCTATCCATAGGTGGATTCCAATTAAGCACAGTGCTTTCTTTAGACATTTAGAGACGCAGTTTTGGGGTTCTAAAGTTTGAGTTTTTCCCAATCTTTCAAGAGAGACACAGATGAGGCGCAAAGCATTCCTGGCCTTTCGGCCTAGGATACAGGCTTTCGGTGCCAATTTTGTGCTTACATTTCCTTGTCTATGCTTTGTGATTTTTTTTTTTTTTTGGGGGGGGGGGGTAGGATAAACAATTTCATTTTTTGATCCAAGCAGCTAGAAACATTTCTTGTAACTAAAGAGGAAATAAATGTTGTTGTATAGTCTCATTAGCATGCTGAAGGGGCAGGCTGGGTGGGGGGGGGGAGGGTTATATTTCTATAACTTCTTTGTTAATCTATTTCTTATTCCTTGGATCTTGTTTGCATTTTGTTTGTGGACGAATGTATAGTCTTATTTTCTTTTCTCGTTTAACCTGATTTGTTTGTTTCATGGCTTTTGTTTATCTTTAATTTTTGGGATATATGGTTGTAAAATTTCAATAAAAATAAGTAAAAAAAAAGAAAGGTACTTTCATCTTATGCTGATCTGATTGTTTGTTACAGTAGTGTAACCTGACAGAACACCTGGATGGTCTTTTAAGGGCATTAACATTTGATTTGCATGTCAGAATGATTTAAGGCTGATATTTGTTTCAGATTATTTTATTTTTCTTTTACAGGACTGTTGCCCCAGCTTGTAGGTGTTGCTCCAGAAAAAGCCATTAAACTTACAGTAAGCATAATAATTTCTGTTCGTAAAACAGTTATCTGATTCTGGTTCATGGTGATAACGAATGTGATATCTATTTGATAGTCATTTTTGGACAGCTTGAGTGAGTCAACAGATGTAAAAGAAGCCATTGCTTCTTTGCAGGTTGTGATACCTTTTAACAGATCCGCATAAGAATTATCCAAAGAAGAGATTCTACATGAGCTTTAGGCAGGACATGGCCCCTTTCTCATTTGAAGAAAAATCCTACTTGTTCTTCATTGCTCTTTGTACATCAGCATCTTTGGATAATTCATATGCAGATCCAGTAAAAAGTGTTGCAGCCTGCAAAGGAGTTCATTTTTCTTTTGGAACAGTACCGTTGCTGGAATGCTCTTCCTGGTTTCTAAACTCATTTCTGTCTCTCTACTCCTTTAGTCCAGGTCTACCCTCAAGTTCTTGGGCTACTTTTACCTCTCCCCTCCCTCTCCCCAAACTCTTTCTCCTTTTGCTTTCTTACTGTCTCCGGCTTTGCTGCCAGTCGTTCCTAAAGTCTCATGCATAGGTTTCACCTTGATGTTCTCAACTCGACTGACTCACTGTCTACCCCAGTCTCTCTCCATGTAATTTCTTCTCCACTTTGCTCCCAATACATTCTCTGTCCCAGTGCCACTCCTTGCTATCTCCTTATGTGCAAGCACAGGTATGAACACATAGCCTTTGCTGTTTGGAAGGCCGAAGGTGGGCTGCAGCTTCCACACAGGCCTCTGTCTTTATCTCAGCCAACCCTTATAATCCTCTACTTATGCCATATAGCTGAGGTTTGAGAAAAGCTCATCTCTCCACACAAAAACAATCTGCAACAAAAGCAAAACTGCAGAGCAAGCCAAGAAACTAGACTTCTCTTCTGTTTAACGTCAAATGTGGTTACTTCCTTCCAGCATTTTAAAAATTTCTTTTGTGTTCATTTTTATAAGGATGGCAGAAGTCAGCTGGATTTTTTTTTTCAAATAAATGCCAGCCAGTCAACAGAGACAAACTGATGTGGTCCCTAACTGCAAGGGCATGCTATGTCAAAAAAATCTAAATTGCACAAAGCCAAGGATGGAAAAAAATTAACCTGGGAAAGTGCGGTTGATTACATAAATATATGAGCAAACTATTCTCATTTGATGAAATTTTCAGTCAACACAGTAACATTTAACTTAATTTGTATAGTCCGTTTTTTTTAACAGTATAGAGAGCAGTGGTTAATATAAGGATAGCACAGTCACCCGACTGTTCAGCAGGCTACAGTGAAAGACTTATATGCCCAAATGTACTACAAGCTATTGTATAAGGTAGCGCATAAGTCTGAGGGAGCATGGGCATACTAACTTAGGCACAGAATGCCATAAGTTACATGTGCACTGCAAGGCACATTTAGGTGCCATAGACTTGGCAGAACCTGCCTCGAGTGGGAAAGCGCGGGGTACAAATGTAACAAATAAATAAGTGGTTTGCCTAAATGTAGGCGCATCAACGCTGACTTGTGCCAGTATTCTAATCTTAGTGCCAAGATGCTGTTCTAGAATTGGTGCTTGGCACATGTCATCGAGACACCTAACTTGAGCAGCACAACTTAAACAAACCTTATAATGTATACCATAAGACTATAAGATCAACCTCTATTTGTTTCTATACCGGAGTTGATGAATGCCTTCACGGTACTATGTAAGCCACATTGAGCCTGCAAATAGGTGGGAAAATGTGGGATACAAATGCAACAAATAAATAAATAGAATTGTCCCATAAATATATTGGTTGAATATCACTGCAAAATGGATAACCTTTCTGCCTTCGCTTGCCCTATTCCCATATCCAGCCCTTTCTTATATAGATAGTAACAGTCCAGCAAGTCAGATATTTGGCCCAACACTGTCCTATAAGTTTTGAAAATATTTTAGATAATAAAGTTATGAGTTTAGGGGCAAACTCTGAAAAGGTTGCCCAAATTTAGGTTCTGGAATGATGCGTGCTAAAGCGTGAGTTCTATAATGGCAGTTCTGTGAGCCATTGCTGTTATAGAATACTAACCTAAGTCCATATTTACACGCCTAACTTTAGGCACAAGCACTTACGTTAGCTCAGTGGGTGGCATAAATGTGCGCTAAACTGTATGTGTAACCTGTGTACGTAACTTCCTGAACCGCCCTTGGTGTGCTTGTGTCATGCCCCTCCTCAGTCCATGCTTCCTTAAAATTGTGCACGCTGGAATTTGAGCACGCGAATTATAGAATAGTGACTAAGAGCAGTTAAGTGCGTAACTGCTAATTAGTGCCAATTAAGGCCAATTATAGCCTATTATTACTTGATAACACCAATTATCAACTCATTACATTAAGTTATGTGTGCATTTGCCATTATTCAATAACTTGTGTGCGCAAATTTGTGAGCTAGAACATAGAATTAGGGGGTTAGTGGCTGGTGGTGAAAGTATAACTTCTTTTGAATATCTGCCCAAATTTTTAAAAAATATCTTGATGCTTTCTAATAGGTGAATGATTTTGTCAGAGACAAGTTCACCCAGAAGGATGGCTCAATTCCACTGCTTGCAGAGATCCTTGCTGGTGGCTGTGTAAGTATCTGTTTTTATGTACACAAAAAAAATCTTTGTTCTCGTTAACATCTAATGGAAAATGGATATAGAATCAAGGGTTTACCCTTAGTTGTAAAGTTGGAGACAATACATAAAGTCTTTCGGCATTCTATCTTGTCTCTGTATTCTCTCATTGAGCATACCAGCACTCTGACGCCTGCCCAGACTTGTACCAAGGGGGACTTGGAAGGACCATAACTAGGTCGTTTCTGTTTATCAGACTGATTCGGTGAGGATGAGAGTCCAAGCTGAACATACACAATCTCTGACAGAGGAAGAATGCACAACTATCCTACAGCTTAGGGCAAGATATAATAACAAAGGCTCTGTCATCCAGTCACGCATTACAGTTTGTCGGATTTAGTATCCTAAAGGGATTGGTAAACTGTTGTTTTCCTCATGGAAGCAAGCTGGCAATGGTTCCATTGAGCCTCTGTTTCACCGCTGAATCAGCAAAGTTAGGAATAGCAATTCACTGCCTCCATCAGATTTCTGCGTAATCTTCCTTCTGAATGATGCACATTATAGATACGAGATTAAATGAGCAACAAATAATATTTTTGTTGTGTTATTAACACAGATACGGTTGAACTTTAGCATATGAATCTGTCTGGAACAAGAAAGCTCAACACATCAGTATTTGAAATATGCTGTGCACTGCTGAAATATAGATGGAGTTTATGCTTGGGCAGGAAGGATTATATAGCTTAGTACCTCTCTGAACAGGCTGTAATTAGAAAAGGTTTCAATATGTTGTGATACAAGACTTGTCTATATTGCTTTGACCGTGTCCTTTTTATGATCTTTCCTATGTTTGCTTGCAATGTTATATTCTTGTAACTAGTCTAAATAATTTATTTAACACCTGAGCCTTAATAATTTTCAGTCGTATGAAGCTGATAGGAATAAAACCTCCCAACTTGCTGCAGAATCTGGGGCTGAAGGGTTAGTGCCCCCGCCCCCTTCCCAGTAAATGTGTAATTTGGTGAAGGCAACCTGAATGCCCTATAGAGCTGGCTGCTTCTAGTTCTGGTTGCTTAGATTTGGAAGTATGGCACATACCTGAGCCCTCACCTATCAGCATGCAGCAGTTATCTTAGTACTGTGAAAGTGAGTAGTACGCAGCAAGTGAAAGCCATTGCAAGCAATAAAATACTTCTTCACTTCTTCACTCAATGAGTAATTAAACTCTGGAATTCTTTGCCAGAGAATGTGGTAAAAGCAGTTTGCTTAGCAGGATTTAAAAAAGGTTTGGATAATTTCCCAAAAGAAAAGTCCATAAGCCATTATTAAGATGGACTTGGGGGAAATCCACTGCATATTCTAGAATATGCAGCATAAAATCCGTTTTGCTGTTCTGGGATCTTGCCAGGTACTTTTGACCTGGATTGGCCACTGTTGGAAACAGGATACTGGGCTTGATGGACCTTCGATCTGTCCCAGTTTGACAATGGTAATGTACTTATGTTAAACGCATAGGACCAGATTCAGTAAATGGCGCTGAAAATTGGGCTCCAGGGAAAGTCTGTGCTCAGTGGTATTATATAAAGGGTGTTGCGAGATGAGCGCTCTTTATAAACTTCTGCTTAGCCCTTGTTCCCACGCTTTTGGTCACGAAGATTTATGCCATTTGAAACCTGGAGTAAATCCTGGCACACAAGTTGGGCACAGATCCCTTGGATTTTATAACACTGTGCGCATCTTGAGAGAGCGCCTCTGACCCGCCCATGCTCCTCCCAAAGCCACGTCCCATTTTGGGCATGCAGCGTTAAAGGATTGCCCCCAATACTGTCCTGTAAGTTTTGAAAATACACAAATTAGTACAGTTATGCGCTTAGGGGTAAACTCTCAGAAGCTCGTTGAAATGTAGGTGCTGGGATGATGCGTGCTAAGTGTGAATTCTTTAATGGCAGTTCTGTGCACCACTGCTGTTATAGAATACTAACGTAAGTCCGCATTTACATGCCTAACTTTAGGTGCAAGCACGTACGGTAGCTCAGTGACTCACTTAAATGCTCACGCAAAACTGCTAATATTCTATAACTTGTGCCCATAACTGCCTGAAATGTCCCTGACATGCCCGTGCCCCTCCCCGGTCCACACATCCCCTTGAAATTGCGCACTCTGTTAGCATTCAATTATTTCCAAAATTGAACCTAAAGGTAAAGGTAGAGACCCCAGTGTGCAATCCAAAAAAAAAAATCCGAAATCTCCACAGCCAGATGTCAGTAGTAGACCAGATTTATTCAGCACCACACCTAGGCAGCCACATGGGGGGGGGGGGGGGGGGGGGGATACTGTATATGGTGCCCAAAAAATCCACGTGGAAAACATTTCTGCCTAAGTGTATTCTATATTCAATACTACATGCAGTAGAAAAGATCTACGAAGTATATATATATATATATATATATATATATATATATATATATATATATATATATATATACCACTGAGTATTGTTGGCTGTTCAAGGGAGAGTCTCATATAACCACCATAAAAATCCTCAACACCATTTGGTGTATAAACTTTAAAATGGTGACAAGTTTAATCATTGACAGCCTCCCTCCTGCCTGTATATCCAAATTTATATGTTTTTAAATATTTTTTTTAAGTATAATGCTTTCCCGCTGTTTTGCGTCAGCTTTCATGCAATAAACAGCGGAGCCTAACTTTACCGCTGTGGTTATGTATACTTCTTATGCAGTTCAAGTAATGCAGTCGGAATAAATTAGTAACAGCGCTATCAGCTGTGTGGTCTACATCGAGCCTGGCCACATAGCTGATAGCGCTGTTACTAATTTATTCCGACTGCATTACTTGATCTGCATAAGAAGTATACATAACTACAGCGGTAAAGTTAGGCTCCGCTGTTTATTGCATGAAAGCTGACGCAAAACAGCGGGAAAGCATTATACTTAAAAAAATATTTTAAAACATATAAATTTGGATATACAGGCAGGAGGGAGGCTGTCAATGATTAAACTTGTCACCATTTTAAAGTTTATACACCAAATGGTGTAGAGGATTTTTATGGTGGTTATATGAGACTCTCCCTTGAACAGCCAACAATACTCATTGGGATATATATATATATACTTCGTAGATCTTTTCTACTGCATGTAGTATTGAATATTGTATTGGCACAGTAGAATGTTGCCAGAACTATTTGTAAGTGTATTCTATAAGCAGCGCCTAGATTTAGGCGCAGTATAGAATAAGCTTAGTTGATATCCCAGCAGCTAAAACTATGTTCGTCCATTTACACGAGTGAAAACATGGAGTGAATACCTGAATGTAGATTTAGGCGCAGTGGGGTTATATTGTATAAAAACCTGCGTACATTTTGGAATGTCCATGAAACGCCTATTAACCTGCCCATAACCACACCCCTTTTTGCTTATGTGCATTAGAAGTTAGATGCAGTACATTACAGAATACTCTTAGTAAGTTGTGCGCATAAATTCTAATTATTGCTAATTAGTGCTCATTATTGTTTAAGTACTATTATCAGCGCTCATTAGCTTGTTAAGCCAATTAAGTTACGCATGTTGTTATAGAATACGTCTGGATTTCGTCATCGATCTCTCGGCACACTATATAGAATCCGGCATGCATAGTACATAAAATCATCCACGGCGAAGCCCCAGCTTACACGTGTGACCTGATTGACCTACCACCCAGGAATGCCAAAAGATCATCTCGCACATTCCTTAATCTTCACTTCCCAAATTGCAAAGGCCTAAAATATAAACTAATGCACGCATCAACCTTTCCCTATATGAGTACGCAATTCTGGAACGCATTGCCACGTAACCTAAAAGCGACCTATGAACTGACCAACTTCCGAAAACTGCTGAAGACACATCTTTTCAACAAGACATACCACAATGACTAAAACATATGAAAACCCCACATATATCTAGCAAGCATTGTTAACAGTGCCCCATATCATATCTTCATCATACTTTCCATTACCCAATATACTTCTGTTACACTAATATTAACTCTCCTCTCATTTCCACTTTCCACTATATATTGTAAGCCACATTGAGCCTGCAAAGAGGTGGGATAATGTGGGATACAAATGCAATAAATAAATAAATGGCATTATACACGTGTAAATAGCTATTTTCTAAGGCTGCTGTTTGCCCATGTAGATCTGCAGTATGCACAGTTTCTCTTATGGGGTGTATTTAGCATGGGTGGGCCAAAGAAGTATGCAACATTTCCAAATTTTCAATAACACCTGCATACCAAAACAAAACTCTAGATTTCAGCATTTGCACATGCTCTATCAATTAACTGCTCGTTTGGGATTGGCAGAAATGATTGGGAGGGGGCTGTTCCTAGATGACCAGTTTTGTATAATTTGAGACAGGCAGGGGTGGACTGACAGTGGTTGAGGCCCCCGGTCAGTAAAGGTTATTGGGACCTCCCCGGCCACTACCTGCTGCCCCAGCACTGCCTGGATATCACTGCCTGCTGCTCCACCGCTGCAGTTGCCACCCCACAGCTGAGGTGCCGCCCCCCTCCCACACGCTACTCTGCTTGTGCCTGGCACCATGGCCACTGTGTTTTCAAAATGGCTGCCGAGACTTCCCATTGTAGTCTCACGGTTCTTGGCAGACTCGGCAGCCATTTTTAAACACGGCAGCTGCGATGCCAGGCACAGGCAAGAGTAGTGTCAGTGGGCAGGAAAGCGTGGGATTCTTTCTTGCGCCCGCAGAGGCCACTAAACCACCAGGGCCTTTTAATGTAGGACCTCTGGGGAGGGCTGCAATGTGCTGCGGCGGCAGGCAACTGGGCAGAGCCTCTTGGCCCTCCTGCACTTGCCCGGTTGTCAGGTCGCCCCTGCAGTTAGGCGTGTACTTTGTAAAATCAGCAGTGATACCACTCTCTTTTTGAACGTTTCTTACCAAAGTGGCTGTTTCCACTGGATGTGCCGGTCTCAGCATCCTTAAATATGTTTTACAAAAGGTTCTGTGTTCAGAAAGCCTTAAAAAAAATACACTGTAGATAAATGCAGCTCAGTATAATGTGGGGTCAAGGGTTGGACTCCAATTTTGTTTTTGCTATTATATATTACACTGTAGATCTAATATAACGCAGATTCACTTATAGCATGGTCAAATATCCTGGACCCCAATTTTAGTGTTATGTGGGACTTACAGTGTACATGCAAAATGGTGGCTGTCCCATTTCCTACCTTGATGCTCTGTGCTATATCAGGCTTTAAGTGTATCTGTTTCATGAGGACATCATAACCAAACGATTGGGCTTACATGAGCTCAGCGTTTGCTGATAGATAATGACATGTAAATATGAGCTGAAGAAAGCAGACATTGGTTATATTATAAAATGTCTTGGAGAAATCGGAGGCTGAATTTAAAAAAAACAAATTTAGTGTTTTTTGTTTATTTTTTGTTTTGTTTTTTTTTTAACTTGAACACACTGACAGAATGGATGGGTGAACATGTAGTCCCCCCCCCCCCCCTTTTTTTAAGCAAGAAATGGTATTCTACTAGTATTGCTCCCATATACTCGGCACACAGGAATCATGTTCTGGTTTAACAGAACACATCCTCACCCTTCTTTGCTAAGCAGTTGCATAATGATTACCTTAAAGTTGGAATTCCTTTCTGCTTTATTTGACATCCGTTTCCATTTGATTATTCTATTACTAAGGCTTGTCGCATGGTTCCTTATCTTTTAACATCTGAACTTGCACGGATTATATAACTTGTTCATAGAAAGGGCAGTTTTGAGTAGTACCATGTACTTTACAGCTAATTTCAAAGGAAAGCTATTCTAAGTGCAAAGTAGGCTGGCCCTTCTGGTAGGTATATTTCTCGCTAGCTGATTTTCAAAGACATTAGTATACTCTTCTGAATATTCTTTGTAACTGCTCCGTCTTTTGGAATTGGCTCCTGAGTGAAATTAGATTGCTTAGTGATATTAATAGTTTTCGTAAACAGGTACAAACTTTATTTAACCAAGCATTGAGGATACTTTTATAACAGGATGCCCGGTGTAAGAGGGCAAGTAGTTGCCTACTTAACTGCTATTTTAGAAAGACATGTAAACATCTAAGGGGTATGACTGCTCAAGGCATTAAGCCCTAATACATGCTTAGTGCGTGTGAAAATGCTTACAGAAAGTTTGTAACTTCTTTGCATGCACTTAGTGTGTGCTATTTATTTACTTTTGTATTTTCTGGAAGGGGGGTGTTGGCACAGACAATGGGGGTGGACATGCTATCCAGCTAGTGCATTCCAATTACTGTGCACTAACTGGTTAGCACCTTCATAATGTGGGAGTTCTTAGCCCCTCCTAAATAGGAAGCAATATGTGCTCCTCCGTCAATTTTTTTTCAGGTTGCAAACACTAATGCCAATATTGGTGCACAACGTGAAAGAGAAATACTGGAAATTGCCCTATTTTCTGGCGCACTAGAAATGGCCTTAGTATTTACTAGGGCACTTCAGTAGACATACCCCTATGTACCTTGGTGAAATATTAGCGTAAGTGGCAGAAATTATGCCATCCTTGACGTGGACATTTGCACCTGCTCAGGATCTAAGTGCCCATTCTTCATCCTTGTACATGCTGACCAGCAAAGCCCTCGCCATCATGTCACTGTACTTTTACACTGGTCAGTACTTTATGGGTCTATTTACACAGGTTTGTAGCCGCATATCCATGAAAACAACTTTATAAAATTACCCCCATAATGTCGGACTCTATCTAGCATACCTAGAGATCTGTGCCAAAATCTAGGTATATTCTATAACAACGTGCATAACTTAAATTTCTTAACAAGCTAATTAGCATTGATAACAGCACTTAACAAGCAATAAGAGCACTAATTGGCAGTTATTAAAATTTATGTGTACAACTCGCTAAGCGTATTCTGTAACAAACTGCGCCTAAATTCTAATGCGCGCAGTTCAAAAGGGGCATAGCTGTGGGTGGGGATATGGGTGTTCACAAATTTACTCACGTAGTTATAGAATATGGCCTAGTGCGTGCCATAAAAACAAAGCACGACCTGTTCAAAAAGGCATACCACAATGATCCATCCTAAATACCAGACAACGAAACTTATACCAGAACTGGACAAAATCGAACTCTCTATACTTGACTGCTTAATTTACTCTGTCACTTATGAACTTTAATGCAATACCACTTTGTATTTCTCATTCCGGAAATGGTGATCGCCATTACAGCATAATTTAAGCCACATTGAGCCTACAAATAGGTGGGAAAATGTGAGATAAAAAATGCAACAAATAAATAAATTTATGGGCAGGGATTTAAGCCACGTTTTCATTGGTGTAAATGGAGGCACGTACTTTTAGATGCTAGGATATCAGCTAAGGGCTCCTTTTACTATGCGGCAGTAACCCAACACAGGCTTACCGCTCACTATACAGGAAGTACCGCTGGGCTACCGCAGCAGTTCAGCGGTACTTCCCACCCCTAGCGTGCCGTCATTTCCTGCTGTACAAAAATGCATTTATTTTTGTGGCGGCAGAGTGTAACCAGTGGTAATTGGGCAGTGCTGCACGCTGCCTGGTTACCACCGGGTTAATGCAGGAGCCCCCCCCCCCCCCCCCAAAATGGCCATGTGGCCATTTCCTGCAGGAAGGTAAGACTTCCCTTTTACCAGCTGCGGTAAAAGGGGGGTCTCGGCGGGCATGTAAAACACACACTGACACTGACACCAGCCTCCTTTTGCCGCAGCTATTAGATTGTAAGCTCTTTGAGCAGGGACTGTCTTTCTTCTATGTTTGTGCAGCGCTGTGTATGCCTTGTAGCGCTATAGAAATGCTAAATAGTAGTAGTAGTAGTAGTAGTAGCTTGGTAAAAGGGGTCCTAAGTGTATTCTTTATACCGCACCTAAATCTAGGCACCACTAATACGCTTAGGTGGAGCTGTTTATAGCGCAGATTTTATAGGCGCCTTACATAGAATCTGGCCCATAATGCTTAATATTTTAGTTTATCTGTAATATTTTGTTTTATTTATTTATATTGTGGATGTTTTTCTAACCCACTTAGGACTATGGTTGATAGGCAGGATATAAACATTTTTAATAAACAAAACTAGCAGGATAGCTATTCTTTGAAAATTAGCTAAATGTAAAGTGTGCCCACCTACTTTACACCTGCTGATTGTGTGGGTAGTGGAGAAGGGAGTGCAATGAAATACATGTTTATGAAACACCCAGGTATGGCCACAATTTTCTTAACGACTTAAGCGCACTCCTGGGAGCACTTCTGTTTAACCCAGCTTCAAAGTATGTCTGCTGTGGATGCATCGCCCATGTGTACTTTTAGCTTTTAAACTTTGTTACCCTTTAAAGTTCAGAACAGTCGAAAAAACATTTTTGCCATGTGGTGGCTAGTATTTCACTTGACAGCACACATCATTTATACATGGAGTGCATCCATAAAGCTCCCCCAAATATATTATTGTTAGTACTGATAATCATATTAGATAATTTTAAGTATAGTGTATGCAACTTTGAGAGTATTTGGTGTGTTGTTGGATCCTGCTCTGAATTTTGAGGCACAAGTAAATCTAATGGTTAAGAAATCTTTTTTTTTTTTTTAAATTGACAGTTTTGACTTATCCGTTCGTACTTTCTTCAGCAACATTATAGGATAGTAGTTCAATTTGTGATATTGTCGTCATTGGATTACTATATCACATTATATGCTGGTTTATCAACCAAACCTGTGAGGAATTTGAGGTTAGTGCAGAATATGGCTGCGAGATTAATTTATTTAAACTCTAGATTTGACCATGTGACCCCTTTCTTGTTGAATTTGCATTGGTCACCTGTAGAATTCCGTGTTAAATTTAAGGTATGTTGTCTGGTTTTTAAGACATTGGTTGGAAATGTACCAGAAAAGTTCCCTTTGTTAATTGGATTGTTGGGTAGGCAGTTTGGAAGACCTAACTTTGAATGTTTCTTTATGTATTCCATCTGTTAAAGGTGTGCAATATAACCAAATTAATCAAGGATCCTTTTGTTATTGTGCAGGTTTGGAACTCGCATCCAGATGCACAAAACTTAACGATCCAGTAATGTGCTTTTTATACTGGTTCTAGCCAGTTTAGTGAGCACGAAGTTCAGCGGGACATGCACAAAAGGGTGCTGCGGCCTCTTTTCCTGTCACGGTAGCAGCTAACGAAAATTGTATGCAAAGTTATTTTAATGAGCTAATTACTATTCAGATGTGCATTCCGCGTGATGCACAGCCGTTTCCTAGCGATGCACAGAAAAAACCGCCTACCTTTATGATGAATTATTTACAGGTGGTCAGGATCTGTCACTACTGCTGTTTCCTTCCCATTACCGTTGAAATAGTAGCTTCCAGATGACTGAGGAGAGCTGTGGCATCTCTAGTTCCTGCCCCCCCCCCCTCACTCACCAAGCATGCACATCAGCCCTTCACTTTCTCCTTTGCCTCGCTCTCCCTTGCATCCCTCCCTGCCTGTACTGCTGCCGAGGGTCTGGCGGCAATTCAAAAAAAAAGTTTGAAAACTACAACAACAAAAAAAGCTACACGCAGCTTGTATGCATGTATAAAAGATGTTGTAACATTTGCAAAGTAGCCACACTTAGCAATTGGCTGTTCTGCGCATCCCTCGTTATTTCCAACTAGGTGATTTTTACCGAAGTGGAAATAGAGATCGGTTCTTTACCGGCACTTTGGTGCATCTGCCCCTCGGTGCCTATACATATCCGTTATAGTCCATCTTATGACATTTTTAAGAAGGCAATTAAGACAAGATTGTTTGAAAAATGTTTAGAATCTTTGATAGTGACAATTCTATGTGAGGGGGTAATGTTTAAATCTGTTATGTAATGTATGTTATGTAAACCCGCTTTGAACCTTAGAAATGAGGGAGTTAGCCGGATAGAAGGCTCTAGTATAATAGCAGGATCACATCTCATGGTGTAGAGTGCTGTAAGTCCACAGTATTGGTAACCCAAGTGGCCCATGTGACATTTGTATTCCTTAATCTCTCTGTGCATAATTTTCAGAAAATTATATGTGTGTATAGATAGATGTTTATCTGTCTAGCTAAACAGTTCTTTAGTATTAGATACTGTAAAAACTGGATGATCCCAGTTTTCAAAATTATATAATTCAGGAAATTATTATTTGTAACGCTTATACCCCGCGCTTTCCCGCTTATTAGCAGGTTCAGTGCGGCTTACATAGTATTTCAGGTTTACAAGTAACATAGAATGGATATAGCTGTAGTATAATGAATAAAGAGGTGGTCAATTGGATGTGGGTAAGTTGGTTGAACAAGGGAGGAGGATGGTAAAGGTAGGGAGTGGAAGGAGGGTGTGTATTGGGAATAGTGTGATGTTTAGTAAGGAAGAGTGTATAGTGAGAGGTTGGAAGAGGGATGGATTTAGGATTAAATGGGCTATTAAAAGTGACTATTAAGATCTGTTTTAGCAAAAATGGCATTTAGCGAAGAAGATAAAGTTGCAGTTAAATTTTTGCCACAAAATAATGAGTACAGTGCAAAGCATTTGCTAATGGAGTTTCCTAATAAAGGTTAGACTAATGTGTTTTCAAAGCTCATACTAAATCTTCAAACCAATTGCAAAGTATTTGAGACTATGTAAGGGGTCCTGTTTTTTCCAGACATTGGAGGTGGGATTAGCGAGGGCAAAAGGTCTGATGTGACAGGACAGGGGTCATAGCTGTATCCTCTCTAGCCCTGTGCATGTCATGGGGTGCATTCTGCCGAAACTCAAACTGCACGCTTTCTCTTGGGACCCTTTCTGTCACTTCTGGTTTATTTACTTGCTGATGTTAGAGATGTGTTTCCATTTCTGTGACAAGGTTAAACAGACGTCCATATTATTGATATTTCTGCTATGTATGATTACCTTTTACTTAGGCTCTAATTTGTCAACAAATTGATACATGCTTGTTACATGTCTATTACAATATTTAATAAGTGCCAAGAAAAGAGTTACCATTTTATATACAATTTTTCTTAAAGATTAAAAATTAGATTCCTTTCAGTGCTTTTGCAGATTAAGCCATTGTTTGCCAGCTTTCTATGCAAACAGGTTTTGTCCACACTGGATCCAGTTTTTCAAATGGATTTTCACATTTTTATGAAATTACTTTGGAAGTGCAAAGTTATGTGAGTTTTTCCCCTATAATAAAGAGTTTGTGCACAAAGAGTGCAGCTTTAAAAACTGGGCATATTGATGCAAAGTGTACCAGTACGTTTAATTACTTTAGTTTAAAAAAGTTGCTAGCCCACGAATCCCTTTGGCTTATTCTTGATGAACTAGAAAACAGCTTAGAACTTTAAAACTGAAAACATGTTATTTTGCTTGTCACGTACCTGTTACCTCCTTTCAGGGGGAGAAATGGCATGCAAAAATAACACGTTTAAAATAAAATAACTTACAGAAACAAAAGCAGAGATGAGCCCTAAAAATTTCATGAAGACCTAATTCAAGCATGGCCAAACATGTTTTCAAAGAACTAGGCCTTCACTTTGTTGAGAGAGGTCAAATAGTGGGGGCTGTATTCTTCCAGGGGTGAAAGGAGGCCAACACTGGCATAATATGTTCCGAGGGGCCCTTTTACTTAATTCCCACCCCCAGCGTGCACCATTTTCTGCACTACAAAAATTTTCGTTTTTTGTGGGGCTGGTGCTTACCCGGCGGTAATCGGGCAGCGCCATGCACTGCCCGGTTACCACCAAGTTAGAACGGGAGCCCTTACCGCTACCACGATGGATGTCGGTAAGTGCTTTCGCCTGAAATGGCCGAAAAGTTGCCCTAACTGAGAAGCTGATCACTGGAGATATTAAGGCATGAATCCCCTCCTTTATCCCCCAGTGGTCCCTGACCTCCTTCCACCCCCCACCAAAGGTGTGACAGAGATGGTACATACCAGGCTCTGTGATGGCCATTCCTATGTGAATAGCAAGCTGGTCCTAGGAGTAGGCTAGTGCAGTGGACTGTAGAGACCCAGGTTCATATCCCACTCTAACCAGTACACTTGTGGTGGAAATTGTGAGCCTTCCAAAACCCACTAAACACCAACTGTACCTTTAGATAGGATACACCTGCAGACCTGAGGGCTTTTGCAGTGGTGTACAGTTAGGTACAGTAGTTTTTTAGGTGTTCCCGGAGGGATCACAGTATAAAATTAAGGGTGTTAAAATGGTATTTGTACCTGTGTCGCTTTATGTGAAGTCCACTGCACTGACCACTAGGCTGCTCCTCTGCTCTGCTGGGATGTCTTTGAGACCAGTTTACTGGTAATGGTGCAACACAGCCATCCCTATGGCTTCTTTTTGTGAGTCTTTCTCTAGGACTTTTTTTTTAAATAGTATCTAAAGAAATACGTACCGAGTACAAAAAAAGTCTGGAAAATAGCGACTTTCGAAACAAAAAAATAGATGATTTTCCAGTTCAAACATTTCTGTGTTCAGGATGAGAATTTTAGACATTTTAAGTAAACTGTCTACAGTTGAACTTGGACATCATATCAAAAATGCCCCTCAAATGTATCGTAGCATTTAGCGTGTGCTAAGCTTTACTAAAGGAGCCCCAAAATCAGGACGTTCTGTGACCATGAAAGAATTTGCTTCACAACTAAAGCTCAAAATGGATGCTGTGGGGGAAGGGGAGTTTTATACAAAGCAATGAAATTCTGTTTCAATAATTTACATAGAATGAGTCGAGGAAAAAAAGGCAGCCTTTTACCCGCTGCGGTAAAAGGGGTCCTCAGTGCATGTCAAAAACACGCACTGATGCTAGCACAGGCCCCCTTTTACCACAGCTTAGTAAAGGAATGGAATTCCTATGTTTGTTTATTTGTATACACTAATTGTTTTTATACATATGTAAACTGTTCTGTTTTGCAGCTGCAATAAGACACGGTATATAAATTAACATAAATAAATAAATAAAAGGACCCCTGAGTGACTCCAAACGGCAGCATTTTGAGCTGGAAGCTAGGAGCCCAAAATAAGGAGGAAGCTACCAACATGTTAAGACAGGTTGTTTTCCCACAAGTTGTGCTATTGTAGCACAGGGTCTCATTGCATAAAATGGGACCCTGTGCTAAAATAACATGATTTATGGTAAAATATCCTGTTTCTATAGTGTAACAAAGAGAGGGAGTTAAGTACAAACAAAGTTCAAGCAAAAAAAAAAAAACAGCACAAAGGGCCTTTAAAAACAAAAGGGACACAGTTCTTGTATTAAAAAAAAATCCTTTTAATAATGAATTTTGATTGAAGAGAGACCCGACACGGGCCGTGTTTCGGTGCTACCGCACCTGCGTCAGGGGTCACACCAATGATGAGGAGGCTTATACAGACAAATTCAACACATCTGATGATTTTCAACCTTGTCTATAATATATTCCTCCATGTATCCCACAATATAGATCTCACGCACACCTTCAGTATGAGTGCTTGAAAATAACCTGTTTCAACAGTAGCCCACATTGATAACTTCCTCTCTAAATTATGTTTTTGGATTTTGCGCACACCTTTTTCAGTAGTAGCTCAAGGTGAGTTAGATTCAGGTACACTGGATATTTCTCTGTCTCAGGAGGGCTCACAATCTAAGTTTGTACCTGAGGTAATAGAGGAGATAAGTGACTTGCCCAAGATCACAAGTAGCAGCAGTTGGGATTTGAACCGGTCACGTCTGGATTTCAAGGCCGGTGCGCTAACCACTATGCCACTCCTCCAATCTAAATGTAAACCCTGAACAATCATTTCAAAATCATCTGCAGGAAGCAGCAGTCTCAACCTGCTCACTGAGCATAACTTATGAAAGGCTGACTTTAACTAACATTTTGCATCAGGTTTTTAGTGGCACAGTATTGCCATACTTTCCATTTGAAAACTGATCTACTTTTTCTGTGTGCTTTTATCTCTTGGAAAATAATGCACATAGGTTTGAAAAAAATGTAGCCTGTGCGTGTAGTTTCTCTCCCTAACCTAACATTCACTGGACTGCCTGCTTTTTAACTGGCTATAAGTGCACACTGTTGATCCCCGTTTATTGGATAATTCACCCCAGTCACCTCGCATAGAAATTTTAAAATCCTTGCCCAGAAATTCTGTGCATGTTTTACAGGCCCACCAGACATGAAACATATCTCCTATTGCACCACATTGACACCAGCACTGGGCCGACCCTGGTCCAGAACATTTAACCAAACGCTGGGGTGTTGATCCCCGTTTAGACAGGTAAAGACAGGGAAACTTTCAAACAGCCAGATTACGTGGGCAAATCCTGGGTAATATAGGATAAATGGCTTTTGAAAATTCCTTTCAAAAGATTTTACCATATGTTTTTCTTTATGTAGATTTTTGTGTATGCTTCAAGATTCTGTTTTTTCAGCACTGAGCCCTGATCGAAGTGCTTAATTAAGCAGGAAAATTAAGCAGATGGTTTTAGGTGTATTTTGTCAGAAATAGTAAAAAGAAAATAGAGGTCTGGGTCCAGAGCAATAGCTGAGGTGTACACTTCCTGCTGTGAATGTCTTGCTGTCCAGTCAGGAATTAGAAGCCATGTAAGTAACATGGTGAACTTCTGGCTTATCTCCTTGGCCCTTCATTTGTGTGCCAGACAAAGGAGGACTTTATATTAGCAGTGAGGAGCAGTCCCTGAGGATGGAGGTCAGGGGTCGTCTCCTCCCTCTTAGTTTAAGGTAGTTCTTGTTTGTAAAGGGGAAATGGAAGAGGCAACAAAATTAGGAAAAAATGAGACGCACCATAATCAATTCCACACTTTATTTGTGCTGAATGAATGGCTCTGGAAAGCAGTTTTACATAGATACACTGTGGACAGAGCATAGGTATCTGAGAGTGGCCGATGGTTTTTTGTCCTCTTCCTCAAATAAATATATGGTAGTATATGAAAAAAAGGTTGTGTTGCTCCCTCAACTGCTCATATTCAAAAATGGTGGTGGTGGGGTTTCAATATTTTAATTAAAAAAAAAAAAAGGACTCCTTAATTTTTTTAGTGTAGAGTCTTTGATGCCTTCTTGGCAGTGTACACCAGGGTATTCTGAAGTACTCTGCAAACATGCTGATGGGAAGTGTATAAATACACGAGGGTTGTTTGATGCAACCACTGGAACCCTGTTGGCTATGTTTGCATACTGGAACTTACACCTAAAATTCATAGTGGATACTGCACTTTGTTTCTGCAATTCTCTGCTGTCCAATTTTTTTTATCTTTTTTTGTTTAGCACAGGTAAAAAAAAATTATATTTAAAAAATATTTTCAGTCTACAATTTTTATATAAAATTGTCAGAATGGGCAGTGGGGACAGAAATTGAGCATATTATGACTTTGCATTGGTAGTAAACTGAAATGGCACACTGGTACACTGTGTACCTTGGAAAATACAAGCATTCTACGTTCACATATATTTGCACCCTGCCTGAGCTAAGCTGTCACAGTGAATTTGAAATTTATAGTCTCTGTACCACTTTGTATTATAATTGCAGCAATTAGTGGTGTTTAGGAGAGCACTGCAGGTTTCTTAAAATTAGGGATACAGAATGATAACTCTCAAAATCTGCAATGCACAGGTCTATATATGACGCTTGGAAAATCTGTATGGAAATCATTTTCGCCTAAGCGTATTCTATAAGATTTAGGCATGGTATGTAGAATACGCTTAGTTGATATCCCAGTGCTTAAAACTACACACATCCACTTAACACCAATGAAAACATGGCATAAATCTCTGTGCGTAGATTTACGCAGACTAGGCTATATTGTAGTAACAACGCATGTATATTTGGGAGCGCCCACTTCCCTGCCCATAACCACGCCCCTTTTTGGATGTGTGCATTAGAATTTAGGCGCAGTGAGTTACAGCATACACTTAGCAAGTTATGTGCGTAGTACCAATTAGTGCTCATTATTGCTTGTTAAGTGCTGTTAACACTGATTGGCTTTTTAAGCCAATTAAGTTACGCACATTGTTATGGAATACCAGTGGCGTAGCTATGTGGTGCCACAGGGGCCTGGGCCCCCGTAGATTTGGCCCTGGACCCGCCCCCCCCCCCCCCCCCCCCCGCTGATGACCCTCTCGACCCCCCTCCCGCCACCAATCCTCCCCCGCCATCGCCATGGGCTACCTTTGCTGGTGGGGGACCCCAATCCCCGCAATTCAAGGTCCTCTTCCTCCCGCGAAGGCTTCGTTCTGTTTCTGACGTCCTGCACGTACAGAGCGAAGCCATCTTGCAAGGCTTCGTTCTGTTTCTGTGAGTCTGTCGTCGTGCAGAACGTCAGAAACAGAACGAAGCCTTTGCAGGAAGAAGAGGACCTCGGCTGGCAGGGATTGGGGTCCCCCACCAGCAAAGGTAGCCCATGGCGGCAGTGGGGGAGGGTTGGCGGTGGGAGGGGGGTCAAGGGGGACGTCGGCAAGAGTCATCAAAGTTGGTGGGGGGGTCGGCGGCGCCGGGGAGGGCTATGTGCCCCCTCACCTCGGGCTCTGGACCCCCCTCCCTCCGATGTCTGGCTACGCCCCTGTGGAATACACGGAATGCTAGGCACAATATATAGAATCCAGCAGATAGTGCTCTGGCAAAGGAGAAAGGAAGAGAGTTTTACCTGCAGATTCTATTAGGTGTGGACCTGAAACAGAACCCCAAAAGCTAAGCTCAGTGTTCAGACCAGGATGCAGGTCCAAGTGTTATTAATAAGGGAATCCTTTTACTAAGCTGTGGTAGGCAGTAGTTTGGACATAAGACAGCAATAAAATAATGTTAGTTTTGGGATGTACACGTGCTAACCGCACGCTAATTTTTTTTTTGTTTTATTTTTCAGGGGTGTGTGTCTGCACCAACCAGTTAGTGCATAGATAATGTGGGAGCCCTTACTGCCTACTTAAATGAAATAAATAGAAAATCTGGGTTTTTACGGCTGCAGTAAAAATGGCCTTAGTGCGCAGGATTGACCCATACAAGGACGCACTAAGGCCATTTTGTTACCATGGCTTAGTAAAAGGACCACAAAATGTTTTAAAGTATCTGTTCTTTTACCCCCTCAGATTGTAACACTATCTGCATAGTTGCCCTGTTTTCTGGCTGTGGCTTTCATAGCAGAAGAGTTTTGGCTGCCTCGAGCCTTCTATGGGCTTTTTTTTTTACTAAACCGCTCTAACAGTTCCCAGTGCACCAATGCTGACAAAACCCATTCACTTTGAGTGGGCTTCGTCGACATTGCCGCGCGGGAATCACTAGCACAGTTTGGTAAAAGAGGCCCTATGTGACTTATAGAGAGGTTCTAATTGGCATTTAGTTTTAGAGTACAAAACTCTAGAACATTACAGTAAAACGTGGTAATTTGTTTTGTTTGTTTTTCACTGTAAAATTATGGCAGTTAAAAACATAAGAACATAAGAATAGCCATACTGACTCAGATCAATGGTCAATCTAGCCCAGTATTCTGTTTCCAACAGTGGTCAATCCAGATCACATGTACCTGGCAGAAACCCAGTTAGTAGCATCATTCAATGCTACCAATCCCAGAGTAAGCAGTGGCTTCCCCCATGTCTGTCTGAATAACAGACTGTAGACTTTTCCTCCAGGAACTTGTCCAAACCTTTTTAAAACCCACATACGTTAACCACTGTTACCACATCCTCTGACAACGAGTTACAGAGCTTAACTATTCGTTGAGTGTTTGTTTTAAAAATATTTCCGTGTAACTTCATTGAGTGTCCCCTTGTCTTTGTACTTTTTGAAATAGTAAAAAATCATTTCAATTTTACCCATTCTACATGTCTCAGGATTTGTAGAGCTCAATCATATCTCCCTTCAGCCATCTCTTTTCCAAGCTGAAGAGCCCTAACCTCTTTAGCCTTTTCTTGTATGAGAGGAGTTCTATCTCCTTTATCATTTTGGTCACATTTCTTTGAAAGTTTTTTTAATTCCGCTATATCTTTTTTGAGATTTGGCGACCAGAATTTAACACAATATTCAAGGTGAGGTCGCACCATGGAGCGATACAGAGGCATTATAATAGTCTTGGTCTTATATACCATCCCTTTCCTAGCAATTCCTAGCATCCTGTTTGCTTCTTTGGCCACCGCAACCCACTGGACAGAAGATTTTAGTGTGTTGTCTACAATGAAGCCTAGATCTTTTTGTTGGTCGTTTGACTAGAAATTCTTTCTCTTATATCAGGGATTACTCTAGGTCAGGGGTGGGCAATCCCAGTCCTCAAGGGCCACAACCTGGTCAGGTTTTCAAGATTTACACAGTGAATATGCATGAGATTGATTTGCATGTACTGCTTCCATTGTATGCAAATATATCTCATGCATATTGATTCTGGAAATCTTGAAAACTCAACTGGGTTGAGCTTTTGAGAACCATGGTTGCCCACCCGTAGTCTAGGTACTCTGGTGTCCCGTTCCCCCCCCCCCCCCCCCCCCCCCCCCCCCCGCCACACACACATACACACTCCCAATCTTAATCAGACTTGTAGTACTTGGTCCATTATTATTTCTCAGTGTTCTTGTAAAAATTTGTGTACAGTGCTGGGATCTATTGCCCCTTTTGCCTACAAAATGTTCCAGAAGTTTTAGAAGCTGTGAAAGTCTCCACAAATGGAGAGGACACATGGAATTGAAGTTGTTCTCCTTGACACTGTGGTAGTGTTTTGTTCCTCTGGTAACAGAGATCAGTATCTTCCAACAAAAGACAACCAGTATAATCTACCAAATTTTTCCATTCTCCTTTTACAGCGTCTTCCCCAGGAGGTCACAATGATTAGGATTTTCATTTTGTTATTTTACTTATGGAGGGGCATTTTAGATATGATGTCCAAATCTGTCTTTGGACGTTTTGCAAAAAACGTCCACAATCTGAATAGGAAAGAAGGTCATTTTCAAAAAAGAAAAACGTCTATCTTTTGTTTTCGAAAATACTGTTCCGAACAACGTCTTGGGATATGGACGTTTTGTTTATTGGTCCATTTTCGGGGAAAAGAAAAGTCCAAGTGCAAAACGCACAAAATCAAGCCATTGGGATGTAGGAGGAGCCAGCATTTTTAGTAGACTGGTCCCCCTGACATCCCAGGACAGCAATAGGGCACCCTAGGGGGCACTGCAGTGGACTTCATAAAATGCTCCCAGGTACACATCTCACCATTGCTCCCTTACCTTGTGTGCTGGGCCCCCCAAAACCCACTACCCTCAACTGTACATCACTACCATAGTCCTTACAGGTGAAGGGGCACTTATATGTGAGTACAGTGAGTTTGTGGTGAGATTTGGAGGGCTCACAGTTTCCTTCACAAGTGTAACTGGTAGGGGGCGGTAGGAGCCTGGGTCCACCTGTCTGCAGTGCACTGCACCCAACACTAGACTACTCCAGGGACCTGCATGCTGTTCTAATGGACCTGAGTATAACATCTGAGGCTGGCATAGAGGTTGGTAAGTAATATTTTTCATCACATTTTTTGGGGGGTGGGAGGGGGTTATTGACCACTAGGAGAATAAGGGGAGGTCATTCCTGATTCCCTCCAGTGGTCATCTGGTTATTTAGAGCACCTTTTTGTGCCTTATTTGTAATAAGAACAGGTCTAGCTCAAAATGTCTAAGTATTAGGCCTGGAAGGTTTTGTTTTCTTCCATTATGGCTGAAAAACATCTAAGTCTTAGGAACGCCCTGAACACGCCCCTGGCACTCCCCCTTGAGATTTGGACGCACTTCTGGTGGACTTCAGAGAAAAACGTCTAAAAATAGGTTTCGAAAATGCTGATTTGGACGTTTTTGTGAGAAAAATGTCCAAATTCAGATTTATGCCACTTTTTGGACGTTTTTCTCTTTTGAAAATGAGCCCAATGATTTCCTATCAGGTGGAATCACAGTTATTTCTCATTATATTTGCTTTACAGGCTGGAGGCTCCCAGGTTATCTTCACTAATCCTCTGGAGATTGTAAAGATCCGACTGCAGGTGGCAGGAGAGATCACCACCGGACCCAAAGTCCGTGCACTCTCCGTCTTGAGGGACTTGGGCTTCTTTGGTCTTTACAAGGTAAGTAAGTTCTGTCTCCAGACACAGCACAGTATTTATTTATGATGCTTCACATTTTGTTATTTGCCTTGTGCCCATAATCTGCTGGACATCATCACTGTACTTCATCATTGATATTGTTCACAGCAGAGACCCCTTGAAGTTTGCGTTGTATTTTAGTGGCAGTGAGAGACATCCTGGGTCCTCTGTGGACGAGCACAGAGGTGCTTCACTGCTGTCTTCTATAGGAGAATGCTTTGGGACTGGTTTCATGAAGTTTCTTCAGCTGTTCCCTTTCGCTCGACTGTCCAGCATTTATTTCAGTCCCTTGTTATCCCGATTGTTATCTTCGCAGCATGACCCTCTCTCTGTCTTAATAATGTGACATCAGTGAAAGTGTGGCACACTTTAGTGGGATTTAGATCTTTAAGTCATTAAGTGACAGGATTTGTCGATAATGAATTCCGCTGAAGAAAATCCCACACTGCACCCTACCTTAGCAAAATGCCAGTCAATGTAGACCTTTTCCCTGCAGGTACACTTACTACCATCAATACAGATCAGATGTAATGGAGCAGAAGTTATTAGTTCTCCTTAAACAAGAAAATAGAAAACATTTTTCCCAGTACCATGTGTCATTGCAAGGAGGTAATAGGTAAATTCAGCAGTTTTAGTATTGACAGCAGTGTGCCTGATAAATATTCTGTTCTCTGACTTCCCTGTCTTAAGGGAATACAGTGGAAAGTTATCTGTATTGTTTGTCCTAATATATACAGTCTTTCTGTGATACACCCAAATCAGTTTATATATTACATACAGGCACTTTCTTTGTCCCTAGTGGGTTCACAATCTGTTTTGCACCTGGGGCACTTGTGAATTTAGCAAGTTGTGTCAAAGGGACTTGCTTTTGCATATGTGATAAATTGTTGATTTCAGTCTACAGTGTCCTGTGAAATAACTTTTTTCAAAGCCACTTTCTTTCCATAGTCCAGTTTTGATCGTAGGCTTTTCTACAAAGCCATTGTGTGAAGCTGAACAAAATAAAACATTGTAGTAGTAATTTTGATGGAAATGTAATAATCAGCATGACAGCTGCATGTTGTCTTTAAGATCCATAAAGATGCGGGTTTCGACTTGTTTTGCTGCTTACAAAGTAGCAGGAGTTGAATCTGTTTACCCGGCAGCTTGCCTCAGAAGTGTAACCAGAGTTTAATGCCAGGGGGAGCAGACCTTTTTTTTAAAATAGGCGTCGGTGTGAATATGAAGGGCTGATCCACATAGGCGCCATTTTATTCAAAGTCCGTTTGGGGGAGCGGCCACTCCCCACCTAGCTATGCCTCTGCTTATGACCTCCTGTCAGATTGTAAACTGGGGCCTCGGGCTCTTTGGCCATTCTTAATTCTAGCCCTACTGATGTAACTCGTTTTGTGCTTTTGTTCCTGTTTTATGTAACAGGGTGCCAAAGCGTGCTTCCTCAGAGACATACCCTTCTCAGCAATCTATTTCCCCGTCTATGCTCACTGCAAACATTTGCTTTCTGATGAAAATGGTCATGTGGGAGCATTTCAACTTCTCACAGCTGGTGCTGTTGCAGGTAAAAATCCACTATATATAGGAGCATGGCAAGAAGCCTAATGTAGAAAATATGGAAATTATATTCATGAGACCCATTTTTAAAACCCAGTGTCACTCATGCCTGACTTGGTTTACACTTGAGCACTTTGTATTCTGTGCCTGAGTTAGTGTCATTTTAATGAGTGTTAATTACATTTGCATAATGTGGATATAAACAGCTTAATGCAACTGAGCAGAATAGAAGTAGGTTAGATCTGTCCACCCTAGTGAGAGGCTTCTGGGAGTTGGCCCCAGGATGTAGGCGCTGCCGCAGCCCCTCGATGACAAGCTGAAAGAAGAAATTAGAGGGCAGTGGTGTTGAGTCCTGTGGCAGGTGATGATTCCTTCAGTCTTAGAGACTGAAAAGCAAATACCACAGAATGGATTAGAGCAGAGCTGTTTTCAGACTGTGGGCTGGGATTCTAAACGTGGCGCAGAATCCACATTTGGGATCGCAACCTGGGTAAACATTTGCACATGTTGAAACTGAACACTTGGATTGATTTGTTTGGGGCCTGACAGGTTCTGTGTGTTCCTTTGGGTTCCAGCTCAGTCTGCACCACCTTTCGATCTGTAATGCTGTGGGGTTTTTCTCCCATATTTGTAGATCTTCCTCCTAACAAAGCCAAGCTATTACAGCCCTCAAGCAGGGGCCATGAGCCACCATTAATATAAACCCTAGATCTGGCCA